>NW_024499062.1:1065769-1137240 GCF_017590055.1 Onychostruthus taczanowskii | reverse complement strand
CGCCGCCGCCGCCGCCGCCGCCGCCCCCGCTGCCGGCGCGGTCCCGACCCCGGCTCCCGCTCCTGATGCCGCTCTCCGTCCCGGATCCCAGATCCTGATCCCGAGCCCGCTCCTGATCCCGACCCCGCTCTCCGTCCCGGATCCCAGATCCCGCTCCCCGCTCCTGATCCCGACCCCGCTCCCGGGACCGGTCCCGGGATCCCGAGCCCGCTCCTGATCCCGACCCCGCTCTCCGTCCCGGATCCCAGATCCCGAGCACGCTCCTGATCCCGGGACCGGTCCCGGGACTGTCCGGCACCACCCGCATTCCCGTGTGGGAATGGGAGAGGGAACGGGAATGGGTGTGGGACCATGCAACAGCCATCCCGGCACCGATCCCGATCCCGATCCCCGCTCCTGATCCCGCTCCCACTCCCGCTCCTGATCCCGCTCCCAATCCCGCTCCCCGATCCCGATCCCACTCCCGCTCCCGCTCCTGGATCCCACTCCCGGTCCTGGTCCCGGTCCCGGTCCCGGCGGGGCCCGCCCGGAGCCGCCCCCTGGCGGCCGCTGCCGGCGCTGCCCCGGGGAGGAACCGGTGCGGGAAGGGAATGGGAATGGGAATGGGAATGGGAATGGGAATGGGAATGGGAGTGGGAGTGGGAATGGGAACGGGAGTGGGGAATGGGAGTGAGGAATGGGAGTGAGGAATGGGGAATGGCAATGGGGAATGGGAGTGGGAGTGGGGAATGGGAATGGGGAATGGGAGTGGGAGTGAGGAATGGGAGTGGGAATGGGAGTGGGAGTGGGAATGGGAGAGGGAGTGGAAAAGTGGCTGGGATGAGATGGGATCACACGAGTGGGATCGGGTGTGGATCGGGATCGGGATGGGGGCAGCGAAGGGAGCGGCTCCGGGGCCGGGAGGACGCGGCGGGGAGGGAGCGGGGAGCGGGATGGGAGCGGGATGGGAGGACGGGAACAGGAGGGAGGGTCCCTGGCCCCCGTTCCCGGCGTCCCCAGTTCCGCATTTGCCCCCACAATTCCATGTTTTTCCACCCCAGTTCCATAATTTCCCCCCAAAATTTTTGTGGATTAACTGCAGAAATTGCGGGAATTGGGGGAATTGCGGAAATTGCGGGAAATGGGGGAATTGCGGGAATTAGGGGAATTCGGGGCTCACGGGGCTGTGGGAATGCGGGAATTGGGGGAATTGCGGGAATTAGGGGCTCACGGGGTGTGGGAATGCGGGAATTAGGGGAATTGCGGGAATTAGGGGAATTGCGGGAATTGCGGGAATTGCGGGAATTAGGGGGCTGTGGGAATGCGGGAATTGCAGGCGCTCCCGGGAATGCTCCGCTGGGGAATCTCCGGGCGCGCTGAGGGGACAGAGCCCCGCCCAGACACAGCGACACCGCTGCCACCGCTGTCCCCTGTGCCACCTGTGCCCGCCGCCACCCACAGCGACACTGGGTGCCACTGTCACCTGTGCCACCGCTGTGCCCCGCTGTCCCCTGTGCCACCCCTGTGCCCGCTGTCCCCTGTGCCATCTCTGGATGCCAGTGTCCCCTGTGCCACCCCTGTGCCCGCTGTCCCCTGTGCCATCTCTGGATGCCAGTGTCCCCTGTGCCACCCCTGTGCCCGCTGTCCCCTGTGCCATCTCTGGATGCCAGTGTCCCCTGTGCCACCCCTGTGCCCGCTGTCCCCTGTGCCATCTCTGGATGCCAGTGTCCCCTGTGCCACCCCTGTGCCCGCTGTCCCCTGTGCCATCTCTGGATGCCAGTGTCCCCTGTGCCACCCCTGTGCCCGCTGTCCCCTGTGCCATCTCTGGATGCCAGTGTCCCCTGTGCCACCCCTGTGCCCGCTGTCCCCTGTGCCATCTCTGGATGCCAGTGTCCCCTGTGCCACCCCTGTGCCCGCTGTCCCCTGTGCCATCTCTGGATGCCAGTGTCCCCTGTGCCACCCCTGTGCCCGCTGTCCCCTGTGCCATCTCTGGATGCCAGTGTCCCCTGTGCCACCCCTGTGCCCGCTGTCCCCTGTGCCATCTCTGGATGCCAGTGTCCCCTGTGCCACCCCTGTGCCCGCTGTCCCCTGTGCCATCTCTGGATGCCACTGTCCCCTGTGCCACCCATGTGCCTCGCTGTCCCCTGTGCCATCCCTGTGCCCGCCGCCACCCACAGCGACACTGGGTGCCACCGTCACCTGTGCCACCCCTGTACCCCGCTGTCCCCTGTGCCGCCGCTGTGCCCACTGCCACCTGTGCCATCTCTGGATGCCACTGTCCCCTGTGCCACCCCTGTGCCCACTGTCCGCTTGTGCCAGCCTGCGCCCAACTGCCAGCTGTGTGCCACTGCCACCTGTGCCACCCCTGTGCCCTCTGCCACCTGTGCCATCTCTGGATGCCACCGTCCCCTGTGCCATCCCTGTGCCCACTGCCACCTGTGCCACCTCTGGATGCCACTGTCCCCTGTGCCACCCCTGTGCCTCAGTGCCGCTTGTGCCAGCCTGCGGCCCACTGCCAGTTGTGACAATCTGCCACCCACAGTGACACTCTGTGCTGCTGTCACCTGTGCCACCCTGTGCCCCTTGTGACAATCTCTGCCGCTCTGCCACCCACAGCGACACTCTGTGCCATTGTCACCTGTGCCACCCTGTGCCCACTGCCACCCTGTCACCTGTGCCCCAGTGCCACCCCTGTGCCCCGCTGTCACCTGTGCCAACCATGCCCCAGTGCCACCACAGTGACACTGACTGCCACCACCAGTTGTGCCAACCTGTGCCCCAATGCCACCAGTGCCACCCCTGTGCCCCACTGTCACCCACAGCGACACTCTGCCACTGTCACTTGTGCCAACCTGTGCCCCAGTGCCACCTGTGCCACTCTGTGTCCCCAATGCCAGCTGTGACAATCTGTGCCCCACTTTGCCACCCACAGTGACACTGTGCCACTGTCACCTGTGCCAACCATGCCCCAGTGCCACCACAGCGACACTGACTGCCACCACCAGTTGTGCCAACCTGTGCCCCAATGCCACCAGGGCCACCCCTGTGCCCCACTGTCACCCACAGCGACACTCTGCCACTGGCACTTGTGCCAACCGGTGCCCCAGTGCCACCTGTGCCCCCCCTGTGCCCCACTGTCACTTGTGCCACCCACAGTGCCACCCTGTGCCCCAGTGTCACCTGTGCCACTCTGTGTCCCAGTGTCAGTTGTCACAATCTGTGTCCCAGTGCCACCCACAGTGACACTCTGTGTCACTGTCACCTGCGCCAGCCTGTGCTCCAGTGCCACCAGTGCCACCCCTGTGCCCCACTGTCACTTGTGCCACCCACAGTGACACTTTGTGCCACTGTCACCTGTGCCACCCTGTGCCCCAGTGCCACCCACAGTGACACTGACTGCCACCACCACTTGTGCCATCCCTGTGTCCCACTGTCACCTCTGTCACCCCGTGCCCTCCTCCCGTGCCCCGGGCTGAGCCTTTTCCCAGCTGCTTCTGGAAATTTCCCGCCTTTCCCGGCTCCTTCTGGAATTTTCCCGCCTTTCCCGGCTCCTTCCGGAATTTTCCCTCCTTTCCAGCTCCGCTCCCTTCTCTCCTGGCAGGAAGGGCCCCAAGAATTCCCGTGGAAAAAGTGTGGGAAGAGCTCGGCTCTCAGCACGAATCCCAGAATTCCAGAGCTTGGGAAAGAATCCCAAGGACACCGAGCCCGTCCTGAGCCCCCCAGCAGAGCCCGGAGCGGAATTCCAGGAATTCCTTGGACACCTGCAGGGATGGGCGCTCCAAACCTCCCTGGGCAGCCCCTCCAAGGCCTGACCCCCCCATTTCCACGGGGAGAAAAATTCCATAAGGAAAACATTCCATGCAGAGAAAAATTCCACGAGTAAAAAAATTCCATCAGCAAAAAATTCCACGAGGAAAAAAAAAATCAAATTCCAGGAGCGCAGCTGCCCGGATGGGGTTGGATGTTTTCCACGGGAGCAAATTCCCGGGCGTTTTCCCAGCGGAATTTTCCCTTCATCCCTTTTATCTCTCCGCACCAGGCCCTCATTCCATGAATCCCGAGCTCATCCCGGATTTCCGAGCGGCAGCCCGATAAATCCAGCAGCGGGGATTAAGCGGCCCGTGAGATTCCCAGAATTCCCAGGATTTCTCCACGCTCGGTGGCCACATCCTCCCGCCGGGATTCTGAAGGGAAAGGGAATTCTGGGAAGGAGCAGCAGCTCTTCCTCCCGCCCTGGGTTTTGCGCTCCATGGAATTTTTTGTCCTGGATTGCCTCCATCCCGCTGGAATTCCAGGTGGGATTGATGGGACTCCATGTCCGATTCCAGGGAATTCCAGCCCATGGGAGCGTCCAGCTGGATTTGGGCACCTGCTGGTGCTTCCATTGGGAATTGTCCCATTCCAGGATGGAAAAACCTCCTCGGGAATCAACTTGGAATAAATCCCCGGAGAATTCCCATTCCAGGTGGATGAATGCACCACGATATTCCCAAAATTCGTTTCCGATGCATCCAACGATCCCAAAAATCCAGGACGTTTTAATTTCCATGGGGTTTCATGGAACGATCAGAAGCGAATTCCAGGCGAAGGATTCTGGGATTGGTTTAAACAACGCTTCCCTTGGGAATTCCCAGAATTCCCAGAATTTCTGGCTCTGTTTTCCAGGATTCCTGACCCCTCTTTTCCAGGGAAAGGAGCCTAAATCCTGGGAAGAGCATCTGGAGGGAATTGGGGAGGGAGGCCCATCCTGGAAAAAAGGAAAATCCAGAATTCCATGGCAGAGGCAGCAGCCAGGTGGGATTTGGGATCTGCTCCCAGGAAATCCTTGAGCTGTGCCAGAGGAATTTTAGGTTGGATATTGGGAAAAATTCCTGAATTTTCACACCGCATTAGGAAGAATTCCCAAATTCCCACAGAATTAGGGGAAAAAATTCCCGAATTTTCACAGAGAATTAGGAAGGAATTGGGGAGGGAGGCCCATCCTGGAAAAAAGGAGGATCCAGAATTCCATGGCAGAGGCAGCAGCCAGGTGGGATTTGGGATCTGCTCCCAGGAAATCCTTGAGCTGTGCCAGAGGAATTTTAGGTTGGATATTGGGAAAAATTCCTGAATTTTCACAATGCATTAGGAAGAATTCCCGAATTCGCACAGAATTAGGGGAAAAAAATTCCCCAATTTTCACAGAGAATTAGGAAAAATTCCTGCTCTTAGGAGAATTCCACCCTCTGGGAGCATCCCGGGATTCTCCTTCCCTGCACTTGGATGTGGTTCCAGGATTTCTGTTTCCCAGGATTTCCGGCCAGTCTTTTCCAGGTGGGATCTGGGGGTGGCACCCGGAGCTGCCGGTGGCCACGGATCCGGATTCAGGCCCAGGGATTCCCAAACATTCCCGGGACCTTCTCCCAACATTTCTGGGACCCTTTGCTCAACATTTCCAGGATTTTTCTCCCAGCATTTCCAGGATCTTTTCCCCAACATTCCCAGGATCATTCTCCCAACATTTCCAGGATTGTTCTCTCAGAGTTTCCAAGATCCTTTCCCTAAAGGTTCCTTTTCCCCAACATTCCCAGGATCTCTTCCCAACATTCCTGGGATTGTTCTCCATGGACACGGACACCTTTCCCCATCCCAGGTTGCTCCAAGCCCCATCCCACCCGGATCTGGGAACTTCCAGGGGTGGGATTTGATTCCAAACACCACCTGGAAACCTGGAATTGTTTCTGGAAAAATCCAAACCTCTGCATCCCACCGGGAAATTCCCATGGAGGGAATTCCCACAATTCATTTCATTCCCTAAATCAAACACCAGCAGGGAAAAAAAAAAAAAAATCCCAGGAATTGCTGGGAATTCCTTTGGTTGATGGCAGAGAGAGAAAACTTTCCCTTGGATGTGGAAATTCCAAGGTGCTGAAATCTGGGATAAGCGAGGAGATTTTGGGAAGATCCCAGCTGGAAAGGAGCAGCAGCAATGAAGGAAGGATTTTGGGATGAGCCAGGCCGGACACATCGGGAATGTTGAGGAGGGATTAAAGCATTCCAAGAATTATTTTGGAAACTCTGGTCGTGTGTCCAGGAGAAGGGGAAAAAAAAAATGGGAATAAGGAAAACTGGAGGAATTCAGACACTGAATTCCTTGGGGGGAAAAAAAAAGCTGGAGCAAACAAAGCCTGGATGGAAGAAATGTGGGATCAGAGGGAATTGCCTTGGATCAGTGGGAAAAGGAGCTGATCCCGAAAATCCTGGCTCTTCCCAGATCCAGAGGATGATTCCCTGCTCCAAAGCCTCCCTTCCCAAAATGGAAAAATCTGGGATGCGCCGGGAGCTGGGCAGGAAAAACAGGATGGATCCAAAATCCTTCCTAAATCCAAAGAGCTCCAAAAACTGGGAATGAGGCTGGGACGAACGTAAGGAATGAAATATCCGGAGGGATGATCCCAGCACGAGGAGTTGGATGGGGAAACTCGTGGTGTTGGAGTGGGATTGGGAAAAGCGCGGAGGCTCCGGAGGCTCCGGCACGTGGGGAATGAGTCAGAGTCACGGCCGGGAGGGAGGGCGGAGGGATCCAGCTAAAACCTGGAAAAAACACTTGGAAAAGTTCTGCTGGCCCAGCCCTGCTGCTCCTGGGAACGGCTGAGGGATCCCCTGGAATTCTGGGAGCAGCTCTGGAGCAGGAAAAGGGAAGGGAAGGAGCTGGGACAGGGGCTGGAAAACCTCCCTTGGAATAAAAAACTTGGACAACACTGAATATTCCTGATATTCCTGGGAAAACCTGCCCCAGAATTCATTTCTCTCCAGGATTTTTCCAGGAAAATGTGACAAGATTCCGGTTATTATGGATATCCCTTGCTGTGGTGTGAAGGAGTTTTTGCTGGGAATTAAAACTTCCAAGGTTTTTTCCCAGCTTGAGCTGTTCAGATTGCAAACCTGGGAATTTCTCCTGCCCCAGCTCCATGGAATGAATTCCATGATCCCTCTATCCCTGGAAAAACCTGGAAATAAAGGAGCAAAGAGCTCTTTCCTAGGGATATTTTCCCTGCAAGGTTGGGAATCACGAGCCAGCTCCAGGAATCCTTGGGAAGTTTGGGCAAGGAGTTGGACAGAGCTGCTCCAGGGAATTTTGGGAATATTTCCAGGACTATGGATTTTAAAATCCCACACTATTTTTGACCTCCCAATGCCTCCGTGTCCCACTCTGGATCTGCCTCCGGCACATCCCAAATTCCCGAGCTTCCCAAATTCCAAGGCTAGGTTGGAGCGACCTGGGATAGTGGGAGGTGTCCCTGCCCTTGGAATGGGGTGGAATTGGATCAGCTTTAGGATCCTTCCCCTTCCAGGATTCCACAATTCCAACAGAATCTTCTGAATCCAAATCCGGACCCCACGGTCACCACAGGGATGTCCCAAAATCCCCGGACACATCAGGGGCACCGGAACCGGTGACCGTTCCCGATCCCAGGCAAACCAACATTCCCATGGGACATGGCTGGCAGGGATGAGGAGCAGCGGGATAACACCAGATCCAATCCTGATCCCAATCCCAATGCCAATGCCAATCCCAATCCCAATCCCACCAGAACCACCACATGCCATATCCATGATATCCACGTAATCCACGATATCCATGATATCCATGAATCCATTCTATCCATGATATCCATGATCCAAGCATGGAATGGCGGGAGAACAAATCCACGATATCCATGATATCCATGAATCCATTCTATCCATGATCCAAGCATGGAGTGGCGGGAAAACCCAGAGAAAAACTCTCAGGGAAAAACCCAGGGAAAATCTCAGGGAACAATGGAATCCAAGTACAGGACAGAAGGAAAACCCAGGGAAGAACCAAATTTGACTGGGATGGATGGAGGGAAAAACTCATGGAAAATCCAGGGAAAAACTGGATCTGACCTCGGAATTGCAGGAAAAACCCATGGAAAACCTAATGACCACCATAACCACGCTCCTCATTGGAACAATGAACCTTTCCCACTCTTCCCTCTTCCCACCCCACAGACCCCAATCCATAGGATCCATTTCCAGCTCTAATTCCTTCCACATTCCCCAATCCATGGGATCCCATTCCCATCACTAATTCCTTCCACAACCCCCAATCCATACGATCCTATTCCCAACTCCAATTCCTTTCTCACACACCCCCAATCCATGATATTCCATTTCCAGTTCTAATTCCTTTCACAATCTCCCAGTCCATGGGATCCAATTCCCATCACTAACCCTTCCCACATTCCAACCCAATCCATGGGATCCCATTCCCATCTCTAGCTCCTCCCACACCCTAACCCAATCCCCAGGATCCCATTCCCATCACCAACCCTTCCCACACCCTAATCCAATCCCGGGGATCCCATTCCCATCATTAACCCCTCCCACATTCCAACCCAATCCCGGGGATCCCATTCCCATCACTAACCCTTCCCACATTCCAACCCAATCCATGGCATCCCATTCCCATCAATAACCCTTCCCACACCCTAATCCAATCCTGGGGATCCCATTCCCATCATTAACCCTTCCCACATCCCAACCCAGTCCCTGGGATCCTATTCCCATCACTAACCCTTCCCACATTCCAACCCAATCCCCGGAATCCCATTCCCATCACTAACCCTTCCCACATCCCAACCCAATCCATGGGATCTGATTCCCATCACCAACGCCTCCCACGCCCCAGCCCAATCCCCGGGACACCGTTCCCGATCCCATACCTGGCTTTCCCGCGGCTGCTCCGGCGCAGCGAGGGCACCTCGGCCTCCCTCTCCTCCTGCACGCGCTGCAGCGAGGGCGAGCGGCTGTGGGCGCTGCGGGCGCTGCCCGAGCTGGCCAAGCTCCCGTCTCCGGCCGCAATTCCAGCGGCCGCTTCCTGCATCTGGACCAGGAGCTGCGGCGGGAGGCTCCGGAGGGACGGCACCGGGGAATAGGAGGCGCGGCTCTCGGCTTTCAGGTTGTTGTCGCTGGCCGAGCGCTGCAGGACGCGCGGCGACGCCAACCCGCCGGAACCGAGGAGCCGGCGGCGCTTGGTGTAGCTGGGAGTTTCTCGGAAAGGCACTGGGAATGAAAAACGGGAACGCGGGGTTAGGTGTTGGGAGTTGTGGGGAAAGACGGGAGAGGGTGGGGGAGAAGGTAGGGAATGGGTGTGGAGTTGGGTTGGGAAGAAGGTTGGGAGTTTTTCAGAAAGGCACTGGGAATAAAAAACAGAAGGATGGGATTAAGTAGGAATCTCAGGCTGAAAAAGATGGGAATATGGGTTTAGGTGGGAATCTAATCCCAGAAGGATGGGATTAGGTGGAAATCTCAGGCTGAAAAAGATGGGAATATGGGTTTAGGTGTTGGGAATGTGGTTGTGGGAAAAGATGGAAGAGGGTGAGGGAGAAGGTAGGGAATGGGTGTGGAGTTGGGTTGGGAAGAAGGTTGGGAGTTTTTCAGAAAGGCACTGGGAATAAAAAACAGAAGGATGGGATTAGCTGGGAATCTCAGGCCTAAAAAAGATGGGAATATGGGATTAGGTGTTGGGAATGTGGTTGTGGGAAAAGATGGAAGAGGGTGAAGGAGAAGGTTGGGAATGGGTGTGGAGCTGGGTTGGGTAGAAAGTTGGGAGTTTCTCAGAAACACACTGGGAATCAAAAATTGGAAGATGGGATTAGGTGGGAATCTCGGGCCCAAAAAAATGGGAATATGGGATTAGGTGGGAATCTAAACCCCCCAAAAATGGGAATACAGGATTAGGTGTTGGGATTGCAGTTGTGGAAAAGAAGGGAGTGGAGGAGAAGGTTGGGAATTCTTGTGGAGCTGGCTTGGGAAGAAGGGAATGGTCTCCATCTGCCCCCAGTTCCTCTCCCAGCACAGGGAATCCATGGGATCCAACCACGGATCAGGGCTGGGAAGGGTTTGGAAGTGGCATCTCGGGAGGCTCTGATGGACCAAGCCAGGACCAGTGGAATTCCCAACAATCCACGTCCAGCTGCCGCTGGGATCAACTTCCGCAAATCCCTGCTGTTCTTCCAAGTCCTTATTCCACAGCTCCAGGAATGTGCCAAGAGAAAGATGGGAATAACCAACACATGGAATAAATCACCAACCACTCTCTGTCTTGAATTCCTTCCCAGTTCTTGGGATTGCTGGGGAAAAGTGACCTTCCAAATCCAACTGGAAGTGCAAACTCCGGCTCCACTGAGGGACCAGGAGTGGAATCCCCATCCCGGAGGGATTTCAAGTGGAATTTGGGGACATGGATCAGTGGTGGCCTTGGAAGCGCTGGGAATTCCTGGATTCAATGTCTTAAAGGACTTTTCCAGCCTAAACAGATCCAGATGTTACGGAAAGGGACGAGATTCAGCTGTGGGGCCCCTGCACTCCAAACTTCCAGGAAAATGGGATTTTCCAATATTTTGTTTAATTAGCTCATTCCCATCCTGAAGTTTAACATCCTTAAAATTTGTCCGGTGCCTGTGACAAAATCCAGTAGGAAATCTGGAATCGGCCACGTCCAGCCCATTCCTGCTGCCAAAACATAGGGATAAACGTGGATTGCTCCTGCTCCGAGCCGGAACAGGGGACAGGGAGCAGGGAATTCCAAGCCCTCTGGATCTGGGATATTCCCAGAGCCACCATCCCAAGGCCACTGCTCCCATGGCACCTTCCAGAGGTGAATCCTGAGGATGCTCCAAGGCCACCAGGAGAAGGAAAATCCTGGGATTGGGAAGGAGCAGCCCAGGCTGAGCATGGCCATGCTCGGAATGTTTTCCTGAGGAATATTTGAGGTTCAAAGTCCGAGGATTTCAGGCTCCTGGAACTCTTCCTGTTGCCGTGGCAACGCCGGGCGTTCGTTCTCCGATGAGTTCCAACCTCGGGTGTGGGAATTTCTCCCGGCAGTGGCGCTTCCCGGATCCTGTTGGCACCCCCTGCCCTCAGCGCCCACATCTGGCCATTCCAAGTGGGAAAATCAGACAAAATTATGGAATTTCAGAGGCAGGGGGGTTGGGAAAGCCCTGTCAGACAATGAAACCCAACCAACGCAAAGGCCACCACTGATCCGTGTCCCCAAGGCCACCAGGAAGGAGGGATGTCCCACCAAGACCATCCCAATGGGAAAAATGGGTAAAAATTATGGAATTTCGGAGCCAGAGGGGTTGGAAAAGCACTCCAAGGCCATCAATCCCAACCACTGCAAGGCCACCACTGATCTGTGTCCCCAAGGCCACCAGGAAGGAGGAATGTCCAACCAAGGCCATCTCAGTGGGAAAATTGGGTAAAACAATGGAATTTCAGGGCCACATCCCAGCAGGAAAGCCAGACCAAAATTATGGAATTTTGGAGCCAGAGGGGTTGGAAAAGCCCTCCCAGACAGTGAAATCCAACCACTGCAAGGCCACCGGTGATCCGTGTTCCCAAGGGCCGCTGGAAGAGGAATGTCCCACCAAGGCCATCCCAATGGGAAAGATGACCAAAATTATGGAATTTTGGAGCCAAAGGGGTTGGAAAAGCTCTCCCAGACAATGAAATCCAATCAATGCGAGGCCACCGGTGATCCGTGTTCCCAAGGGCCGCCGGAAGAGGGACGTCCCACCAAGACCAGGCGTCACCCAGGCATGGGACACATCTCCAGGAGATGTTTCATTTTGGACTCCATCATTCCTTACAGAAAACCCTTGGGAAAAAATCCAGGAAGCAAAAGCCCTGCCTGGAGGACTTTCCAAGAGGGAGTGGCCTGTGCCAGGGGAGGTTGGCATTGGATTTTTGGGATCATTTTTCCATGGAAATGGTGGTCAGGCCTTGACAGGGGCTGCCCAGGGAGCTTTGGAGTTGCCATCCCTGGAGGTGTCCAAGGAATTTCTGGAATTCCACTCAGGGCTCTGGTGGGGATCAGGCCCAGCTTGGACTTGGTGATCTTGGAATTCTTTTCCAGCCTCACTGATCCGGGATTCTGGAGTTCCAAACTGGCTGGGTGAGCACAATGATGATGAGGAAGATGAAGAACCACCAAGTCCAAACTCCAGGATCCAGAATCAGGACATTCCCAGACTCCCGCCAGACTCCCAATTCTTTGGAAGTTTTCCTCATCCCACCCTCTGGAATCCACAATTCCCAGTGGGAAAATCCCAGGAAGGGAGAGATGATAGCGATGGTGATAATGGTGATGAAGAAGAACCACCAAGTCCAAGCTCCAGGATCCAGGACCAAGACATTCCCATATTTCCAACTCCATGGAATATTTCCTCATCCCACTCTCTGGAATCCACAATTCCCAGTGGGAAAATCCAGGGAATGAGACAACAAAGGAGCAAAACTCAGAGCAATTCCCACAACGAGCTCCGGATATTCCTTCCCACACCTTTCCCAGACTTTCTTCCAGGTCTGTTTACCGAGTTTCTCCCGGCAAAACGAATCCCGTCCGTTACCATGACAGCGCCGCTCGGAGCAGCCCGATCCCTGTTTTCCAAAGGAAAACACAGATCCCTGTTTTCCAAAGGGGCCTGGATGCTCCCTGAGGGGAGCGGGACACACCCAAAGCTCCCTGAAAAATTCCCAGCCTGGAGATGCTCCAGAGGCTCCTGAAAATTCCTGGCAGCCGGAGGAAGGGAAGCGCAATCAACGCTCCGAGGTTTGTTTGGATTCGCTGCTTCCATGATAATAAATATTCATGGAAAAGCACGAGGAGTGCAAATGTCTGCTCGCTTCCAGGCCACTATTCCATTTTAATCCTGGAAAATTCCAGAGGGAGGAAGTGGGGAAGGAGCCTGGAATGGCTCAGAGGGGAAAAGGGAAAAAGTGTTTCCCGAACTGGAGAATTCCCATGGAATCTCCCAAACTGGAGAATTCCCACATTTCCCACCCTAGAGTATTCAAAGGGCACTTCCCCGCCTGGAGAATTCCCATGGAATCTCCCAAACTGGAGAATTCCCACATTTCCCATGCTGGAGAATTCCCAGGGCATTTTCCAAACTGATGAATTCCCACAGTACATCCCAGACTGGAAAATTCCCACAACATTCCCAACCTGCTGAATTCCCAGGGCATTTCCCAGACTGGAAAATTCCAGTGGAATCTCCCAGATTGGAAAATTCTTATGGCATTCCCCAAACTGGAGCATTCCCAAAACATCTCCCAGACTGGAGAATTCCCATGGAATCTCCCAACCTGCAGAATTTCCAGGGCATTTCCCAGACAGGAAAACTCCCGTGGAATGTCCCACACTGGAGAATTCCCACAACATTTCCAAGAACGGAAAATTCCCACTGCATTTTCCAAACTGGAGCGTTCCCAAGTCATCTTCCAAACTGGAGAATTCCCGCAGCACTTCCCACACTGGAGAATTCCCAAATCATTTCCCAAATGGAGGATTCCCATGGAATGTCCCGAACTGGAGAATTCCCAGGGCAAGAGGGAACAGGAAGTTCCGGCTCTGCCGAGCGCTCTGGATCCCAAGGAAAATGTGGATGAGCATGGAATTCTCCTGGGAAGCTCCCACCCTTCCCCCCTCTGCACTGGAATCACCAAATCCCACCTCAACACAGCCGAGCTTCCCACTGGGAATTCCATGGGAAAAACGCCTCCACAAGCATCATTCCAACCCCAAATCCCACCAAATTCCTTCCTTATTCCCATAAAACCCTGGGAAAAGGACACAAGCAGGAGCCGTTCCCTGCTCCGACAAAATTACTCAGCTCCTGCTGAACTTCCAAACCCCAATTTCCAATCCAAATTTTTCCAAACCCAGTTCTTCCAAACCCCAATTCCCAAACCCAAATTCCAAACCCAATTTCCAAATCCCATTTCCAAACCCAATTTTTCCAAATCCCAATTTTTACAAACTTAATTTTTCCAAACTTAATTTCCAAACCCAATTTTCCCAAACCCCAGGAAGATCCCGGCTGCGGGCAGGACCATCTGGACCTGCTGCTCGGCTTGGAATTAGTTTGGAATTCTTCCCTGACCTATTTTTTATCCGGAGCTGATTCCCAGACTTTCCATTGCTCCTGACAGCTTTCCGTGCTGGTTTTCCTGCTTTTTTTTTTCCAAGGAAAATCACAGAGACACTCAGTCCCAGGTGCAGATCCCAAGGGGAATTTAGGCCGGACCTTTGGAGGTCATTTATTCCCAAACTTTTTTCTTGGATTAATCAATTCCATGCCCTTGCAGGCAAAGGAATTCTCAGGCTCTTCCCAAAATCCTTCCCGACTTTTCTATCCCACCCCAAATTCCCAGTTCTGGCTATCAGGGATAGGAAGCTGGGGAAAAAAAAAATGTGAGAAAGGATTTTTGGGATTGAGCCAAGCTCAATTCCTGCTGCAAATTCCAGAAAAACTTATCCCTGTTTTCCTTCATTTCAGTGTTTTCATGGAATTCCAGGAATTTGGGTGGGAAAGGACCTTAAATCCCATCCAATTCCACCCCTTCCCAGGATCCCAGACTGCTCCAGCCCTGGACATTCCAGGGATCCAGGGACAACCAGAGAGAATTTTCCAGGAATTCTGTGCCAGTCCCTCCCAGACAGGAATGTTTCCCTGAAATTTTTCCAGCTGCTGATCCAATGAATCAGTTCCTTTGTGCTGGGAATTCCCACTGCTCCCTCCATCGGCAGCTCTGGATCCATAAATTCCTCAGGATAATCCATGGAAACGCACCAAGTGTGGATTTTATTCCTGATCCCAACACACTTTTCCCTGGAATTTCTCCCATGGGGTCATGGGAAAGATAGGAAAGGTGCCCCAAAGGACCAAAATCCCCAAAATATTCCTTAAAAAGGCAAATCCAACCAGAACAACGCCTACTTTGCTCCTATTTCCAGAGGATTTTCCCTCCTTGCCCCAAATCCCAGGATTCTGGGAATGAAATCCCTCGGGGATGTGAAAAGAGAGAAAAAAAAAATCAGGATTTTACAGCAGAGCAAATCCAGGACAATTCCAGAGCTTGGGAATGTCAGCCAGGCTGGAAAAGCAGCCCAAATCCCACAGAAATCTCTCAGACACTTCCAAGATCCAAAGTGGCTGCAGCTTCCATGGATGCAACACCAGGAAAATCCATGGATACAACACCAGGAAAATCCATTAATCCCCCCACCCCAGTCCATCCCTGGGATCCAGAGGAAAGGAAAAAAAAAAAAAACGGGAAAAATCCAACTCACCAACATCGGACTCTTTGTGGGTTTTGATGATTTCCGCCAGCTCGAAATTCCCTGCAATGATGGCCACCTGGAAAAGAGCCGGAAAACCGGGATGAGCGGCTCCGGAGCTTCCATATGGATGGGAACAGCTGCTTTCCATGGGGGGAAGCCAAGGATTCTTCTGCCTCGGATCATCCGGGAATTCTGAGGTGTCAATACCTTCCCGGGACAGCAGCCGAAGAGGGTTTGGGGGGCTCTGGCTTGGGGACAATCCCTGTCCCCTGGAATTCCCAGATTCCAGCCAGGAATTCATCCCAAATCCTGGAAAGCTTCCAAGGTGCCGGGTTTGGATCATGGGTAAAATCATGGAATTTGGAAGAGGTTTGGGATCAGCCAGTCTGGCTGGACTGTGTCCGCAAGGGCCACATCCAAAGGATTTGGGGACATTTCCAGGAATTGGGAATGCCCTGGGCAGCCTGATCCTGATGGAAGGGGATTTCTCAGAGGACAAATTCCTAAATCCCCAAATTCCTAAATCTCAAAATCCACAGATCCTCGAATCCCCAAGTCCTTGAGTCCCCAAATTCCCAAATCACCAAATCCTGAAGTCCTCAAGTCTCCAAGTCCCCAAATCTCAGGTCTCCAAATCCCCAAGTCCTCAAGTCCTCAATCCTCAAATCCTCAAATTCCCAAGTCCCCAAATCCTTAATTCTCCAAATCCCAAAGTCCCAAAATCCCTAATTCTCCAAATCTCCAAATTCCCAATTCTCCAAATCCCCAAATTCCCAATTATCCAGATCTCCAGGTCCCCAAATCCCCAGGTCCTCAAGGCCCCAAATTCCCAAATCTCCAAATCCTGAAGTCCTCAAGTCTCCAAGTCCCCAAATCCCCTCAATTCCCAAAGTCTCTGAATCCTCAAATCCCCAAATCCTGAAGTCCCAAGTCCCCAGATCCTTAATTCTCCAAATCCTCAAATCCTCAAATCCCCAAGTCCCAAGATGCTAATTCTCCACATCCCTAAATCCCCAAATCCTTAAATCCCCAAACCTCCAAATCCCTTAATCCTCAAATCCCCAAATCCTTCAAGGATTCTGCTCCTTTTCAAGGGATTCTGCCCTTTTCCCAAGGATTCCCCTCCATCTGAAACATTCACATCCCAAAAAACAACAACTTCCCCTTCCCTCCTCTGTATCCCAAAAAACCCCCACATTCCCATCCTTTTTCCAGAATTCCATTTGCTTTTTCCTCCCCGCTGCTCCGGTGCTGAACGCTCATCCCAAATCCTGCCCCGGTGGGACAAATCCCACCTGAAAAACTCCCTGGATATGTGACAGAATTCCCGGGCATGCCAGGAAGCTCTGTGGGATTCCCGGGAATTCTGCTCACCTGGAACGCCGTCTGGCTGTTGTAATTCCGGATTTCCTTGCTGGCTCCTCGGAAGAGGAGAACCCTGGCACAGCTTTCCTGAGGGGAAAAAAAAAAAAAACAAAACAGGGAAAATGGGAATTAGACCAGGACCGGGAGCAACAGATCCAGAAAATTCTTTGGGAAGAAGGAGGATGAGCATTCCTTAAGGATTTGGTATTCCTGACCCTAAAGATAGTAAATTATGGAATCACGGAATTCCAGCATGGATTGGGTTGGAAGGGATCTTTGGGAACACTCAGATCCAAATTCCAAGGTTTCTGCCCGTATTCCAAGGATTCCTTTCCTTTTCCGAGGGATTCTGCCCCTTTTCCAAGGATTCCTCTCCTTTTCCAAGGATTCTGCCCCTTTTCCAAGGATTCTCCCCCTTCTCCAAGGATTTGTCCCAGCAAAACATTTTGGGAATGGGATGGATTAAACCATGGAATGTTCTCTTGGGAAATCCCAAATTAGGCTGAGCCTCCGAGGAGAAACGGCCTCATCCTGGGACAGGGATGGATTCCACCCTCTGGATCTGGGAATTATGAAATCCAGGAGTGTCCCACTGCGGTGCCACCTCCCCCACGATGTCACTGTCCCCAAATCCCACAGATTCCACCACGGGATGATGCGTGGAACCCAAAATCGGGAGCTCCAAGGAGGAACAGCCTCATCCAAGGCCAGTGATGGATTCCACCCCCTGGATTTGGGAATGGGGAAATCCAGGAGTATTCCAGGCTGGTGTCACATTCCTCCTGATGTCCTCTATCCCCAAATCCAGCCCTGGAACCCAAACCCAGGAGCTCTGAGGAGAAACAGCCTCATCCTGGGACAGGGATGGATTCCACCCTCTGGATCTGGGAATGATGAGATCCAGGATTGTCCCACTGTGGTGCCACCTCCCCATGATGTCACTGTCCCCAAATCCCACAGATTCCACGATAGGATGCTCTCCTGTGGAACCCAAAATCGGGGGCTCCAAGGAGAACAGTCTCATCCAAGGCCAGCAAAGGATTCCGCCTTTGGATTTGGGAATGGGGAGATCCAGGGTGGTGCCATGCTGGTGTCACCTCCCCCACAATGTCCGCTGTCCCCAGATCCCACAGATTCAACCTTGGGACCCAAACCCAGGAGCTCCCGTGGAACCCAAAATCGGGGGCTCCAAGGGGAACAGTCTCATCCAAGGCCACCGATAGATTCCACCTCTGGATTTGGGAATGCAGAGCCAGGAGTGTCCTGTGCTGCTGTCACCTCTCCCACGATGTCCCCTGTCCCCAGATCCCCTGGATTCAACCCTGGGACCCGAACCCTGGAGCTCTGAGGAGAAACAACCTCAAACAGCTTAATCCAAGGGCAGGAATGTGTTCCACCCTCTGGATTTGGGAATGGCGAGATCCAGGAGTGTCGCGGGCTGGCGCCACCTCCCCCGCGGTGTCCCTGTCCCCTGGCTGTCCCCGTGCCCGTCCCACCTGGTTGTAGAGGGCGCAGATGTGCAGGGCGGTGTTTCCTGAGGCGTTCTGCGCCGTCATGTCCGCTCCGTAGAACAGCAGGTGCTCCAGGTGCTGCACGTGCCCGTAGCGACAGGCCTGCTCCGGAAAACACGGAAAAGCGGGAATCAGGGAGCGGCGGGAATAACGGAGCGGCTGGAACCGGAGGAAACCAACCCCCCCCCCCCCCCCCCCCCCCCCCGCCCCAAAAAAATCCCCCGCTGGATTCAGCCAGGGAATCTCCCGTTCTGTGGGAATGGGTGTGGCTCCTCACAGCTCCACCTGGACACCCGTGGGATAAATCAGCTCCGGATCAACGGGAAAATTTGGATCATCCCAGATCCGGTGGTTCCTCCAGCTGGGTGGTGGCTCGGGATGAACTCAGCGCCCCGAATCTCTGGGAAATTGGGATGTTTTCCTCCAGGTTTGGTCCATCCCGGGATTCAGGGATCGGCCAGGGAGGACGGAGGCAGCAGGGAGGGTTGGATCCATAAACCGGGATCACAGGACACATCCCTGGACTTTCTATTCCCAGCTGGGTGTTGTGGGAGATATTCCAATGGGATCCCATCCCTCCTTCTCTCAAAGGATCAGGAAGCACAAGGCTCAGGATTCCTGACTCCCAATCCACGTGTTTCTCCAAATCCCCTTGGAGAAAGGGGATTCCACGTGGAAAACAGGGATAGGCACAACTGGGATTTGGATCCGGGATCCCAAAGTGTTCTCCTTGGAGCCAGCCACCCTTTGGGAAGATCCCAACCATGGAGAGGCTGGAAAATCAGGGATGGAGGCAGAGCTGGCCCCATCCAGCCGTCAATCCCAGAGATGGGACAACCCCATCCATGGACAGCATTCCCAGAGTCAAGCCCTCAACCCCAGGGATGGAACCACCCCATCCATGAGTACCCAGAGAACATTCCCGCAGTCCAACCCTAAACCTCAGGCATGGAATGACCCCATCCATGGACAACATTCCCGGGGTTAGATCCCATCCCTGCAGATCTTGTACCACCTGGTGGATCTCCTGCCCTCCACCACCGGGTGGATCTCCATCCATGGACAACAGGACAGTATTCCCAGAGTCCAGCCCTCAATCCCAGGGATGGAACCACCCCATCCATGAGCACCAGGAGAACATTCCCATGGCCGGATTCCATCCCCGTGGATCCCGGCCCACCTGGTGGATCTCCTCCCAGCCCTACCCATGGGCACCAGAAGAACATTCCCATGGCTGGATCCTGTCCCCGTGGGTCTCATCCCCGCCAGCCCATCCCCACAGATCCTGTCCCCGTGAATCCCGTCCCACCTGGTGGATCTCCTGCCAGCCCCACCCATGGGCACCAGGAGAACATTCCCATGGCTGAATCCCATCCCTGCAGAGCCCGCCCCTGCAGATCCCATCCCCGCGGATCCCCTCCTATCTGGTGGATCTCCTGCCAGCCCCACCCATGGGCACCAGGAGAACATTCCCATGGCTGAATCCCATCCCTGTAGAGCCCGTCCCTGCAGATCCCATCCCCGCGGATCCCCTCCTATCTGGTGGATCTCCTGCCAGCCCCACCCACGGGCACCAGGAGAACATTCCCATGGCTGGACCCCATCCCTGCGGATCCCGTCCCACCTGGTGGATCTCCTGCCAGCCGTTCTCGTCCACGCAGCCCAGGCGGGCGTAGTCGTGCAGCAGCAGCTCGCAGCAGTAGGGGTCCCCGCCCACCATGGCGCTGTGGTACAGCGGGGTCAGCCCCCGGCTGTCCTTGTAGTCCGGGGATGCTCCCAGATCCAGCAGCGTCTGCCCGGGAAACAGGGAACGTCCCCGTGGGAACGGGAACAGCCCCTTGGGAAGGGGTACGTCCCCTTGGGAATGGGGAATGGTCCCTCGGGAATGGAGAACAGTCCCTTGGGAATGGAGAACAGTCCCTTGGGAAAGGGGAACGGTCCCTTGGGAAAGGGGAACGGTCCCTTGGGAAAGGGGAACGGCCCCTTGGGAAGGGGATGGAACCACTGCAAGGGTCCCTTGGGACAGGGAATGGTCTCTTGAGAATGGGGAATGGTCCTTTGGGAATGGGGAATCGTCTCTTGGGAATGAAGAACATCCCCTTGGGAAGTGGGAACAGTTCCTTGGGAATGGGAACAGTCCCTTGGGAAGGGGGAACTGTCCCCTGGGAATGGGGAACGGTCCCTTGGGAATGGAGAACATCCCCTTGGGAACGGGGAACTGTCCCTTGAGAAAGGGAACAGTCCCTTGGGAAGGGGGAACGGTCACTTGGGAACAGGAACACCCCTTTGGAAACAGGGAATGGTCCCTTGGGAAGGAGGAACGGTCACTTGGGAAGGGCTGGGATGAGGGAATCACCCCATGTCCATGGGGAATCGGCAGGGGAGAGGGCTGGAGGGAAATGGGGAGAGGGAGGGAGGGAAAAGGAGAGAGGGGAAAAAAGGAGGGGAAAAAGGGAGGGGGAATCTGGGAAGGGGAGAGGAAAAGGGAGGGAAAGAGCAGGAGGAAGGATGGACAGAGGGGGAGGAGGAAAGGAAAAATCTGGGAAAGAAGAGGGAGGGAGGGGAGGAAGGAGGAAAAGAGGAAAGTAGGGAAAAGGGCAGGAAGGAAGGGGGAAAAGGGAGGGAGGAAAAAAGGGAAAAAAAGGGAAGGAGAAAAGGATGGGAGGTGAAAAGGAAAGAGGAAAGGGGAGGAGAGGAAAGAAGGGAAAGGAAAAAGGAAAAAGGAAAAAGGAAAAAGGGGAATGAGGATGGAAAACCCCGGCACTGACCAGCAGGGCCGCGTGATTCCGACACCTCACGGCTTTGTGCAGCGCCGTCATTCCCTCGCGGGTCCGGAAGTCCAGGTGGGCTCCGCCGTTCCGGAGCGCTTTGATCATCTCGGCGCTGAGCTCCAGCTGCGCCGCCGCCGTCAGCGGGCACTCTGGGAGGACACGGGAACGCGGGAGATCCATGGAATGTCCAGCACGTCCAGGGGAATGGCTCCCCATGGGATCCCAGTGGAAGGGCCCACCGAGATCTCCTTGGGGTTTGGGATCGGATCCATGGGAATGGGGGCCAAATTTGGGAGCTGCTCCCTTCCAGGTATTCCCAAGGATCTCCTGAGCAGCGGGAGTGGGAAATGGATGGAAAATTCCGGGTTTAGGTGGCAAAGCAGCCAAGATATGTTGGGAATGGGATCTGGGAAACCGTGGATTCTTCTTGGCCCCTTGGGAATTCCAAAATCTGGTGCTACCAATGGAAAAATCCTCACGCTGGGATAAGGGGTGGATTCCAAGCCTCTGGATGCTCCTGACTTTCCCCGAGGCTGCTGCTACAAATCCCACAGATCCTCCCGGGAATCCCAAGAATTCCAGGATTCCCTCATTCCCTTGGGATGCAGATGGGATCTTCAGAGGAGAGTGGGAATTATAAAATTTAAGGAATGCCACAGGATTGCGTCTGGAAACCCCAGGGACATAAAAGAAAGAAGGAAAGGCTGGAATTCCGTGTCCATGATCAGTTTGTCCTGTTGGATTGGTGACCTTGGAATTCTTTCCTAACCTCAACAATTCCATGATTTGAAGAAGGGACATTCCAAGGTTATCTCATCCCTACCCATGAGATCATTCCCATCCCATTCCAAGGGCAGGGACAATCCCACGATCCCAGGCTGCTCCAGCCTGGCCTTGGGCATTCCAGGGATACAGGGGCAGCCCCAGCTGCTCTGGCAATTCCAGCCCAGCCAGGAATTCCTCATGGCCAAGATCCCATCCATGGCTGCCTTCTGGCACTGGGAGCCATTCCCTGTGTCCTGTCCATCCCTTGTCCCCAGTCCCTCTGCAGCTCTCCTGGAGCCCCTGCAGGCCCTGGAATGTGCTGGAAGCTCTCCCTGGATCCTTTCCTTCTCCAGGGGAACATTCCCAGTTTTCCCAGCCTGGCTCCAGGTCCCTTTCCCTCCCCCATTCCCAATTCCCGCAGCAATTTTTCCCCCGCATCATTTCAGGGATTTTGAATCCTCCTTTGTAATTCCAACGTTTTCCTGGGCTCCTCTCCCTCTCCCGCTGTCTCTCGTTAAATATCCCTCGTTAAATATCCAAGGATTTTTTTATTCCGTCTTTTCTCCGGCAAAACCATCCCTGGGGTTTGGCTTTCATTCCAGAACAACAGAAACTTCTCCCGGATCCGGGTTTTTTTTCATTCCCATTTTTTCAATGTCCCCACAGGTAGCAACTGTGAATTTTTTGGGCTTTTTCATCCCTTTCAAATCCCAGGAATCGTTCCTGGAATATCTTCCCAGCAACCCTGAAATGGGAACAGCAGCAAACGGGGCTGGAATTGCTTCCCAAAGTGGATTTTCCCCTATTTTTCCATCTAAGAAGAGCCAGGAAAATGGTAATAAATCCTCTGCACAGCTTAAAACCTTTCCTAAAATCCATTGAAATGAAGATTCCCAAAGTTTGGAATCCATGGGATCAGCTCAGGGTGTCCCAGGAAGCTCAGGGAATTTTATGGCTCATCCCAGTTATTCCCAGTCCATGAACGGGATTCATCCCTGCAGAGGAATATTTTCCCAATATTTTTCATCCCAGTCATTCCCAATCCATTTATGGGATGAAATCCTGCAGGAAAGCATTTTTCCAAGCAGGATTTTCCAGTTTTCCATGGGGCACTTCCCATGGGATCCCCAAGGATCCACTCCCCAAAAATTCCAACATGAAAAGTGCTGGCTCATTCCCGGCTCGTTCCCACCCTGCTCTCCCAGCATCCAGCCCAGACTTCCTGGGAAATGCATGGGAAGCCAACCAACATTCCCAAAGAACCCCGAAGCTCCCAATCCTGGAATTTCTGAGGTATTCCAATCCCTTCGTCCAACAGCGGCTGGGATTGGAAACAGGAACAGGAAGGGAAAACATTCCAAGAGGAGAAACGTAGGATTGTATCCCAGTGAACCCCAGAAGGGACTGGGAAGGGAAGAGTTATCCCTAAGGAATGCCGTGTTCCCAAAATCCCCTGAAAAGCGGGAATTGCGCCACAAAACCCCCAAAAACAACTGGGATAGAGCGGGAAAAATTCCAGAGGAAAGCCTGGAGGAATTCCGGGAAGGAATTGGGAATGTTGAGCTGATTCCTTCTGGGAAGTGCTCCCGAATCCCGAGGAAAACATGGAACTGACCTCCGGTGTCGGGATCATGGAAGTTGGGATCCAGCCCCTTTTCCAGCAGCCGGCAAACCTTCTCCGAGTTCAGCATCTGCACGTATTCCATGAATTTCTTCAGGTTCGCCTGGATTCGGGAAAAAACACCGCGTTAACATCCCGAAATTCCGGGAAAAGCCACTAGGGGAACACCCTCATCCCAAAAATCCAAGGAAAATCGGGGTAACGGGACTGAATTCCATCAGGATGGGACACAAATCCACATGGAAATGTCGGGAAGCGAGGGGAAAATTTGGGAAAAGCTCCAAGGAAATGGAGAAGTTGAAGCTGGATTTCACATCTAAGGAAAAAATTCCAATTCTAACATTTCCCACCTTAATTCCATACGGGAAAAATGATTCTTTTTAGGGATCATTTTAGGGATGAACCCAAAAAATGCTGTGTTTTCATTTGTATTTGGATGATTTCCAGTTGGAAACTTGGGAAAAAACCTTGGAAATGCCAAGCAGGATGAGGAAAAGGTTTGGAAGGGAATTTGGGAATTCTGGAGTGGTTTGGGCAGGATGGGAGCTGAAATCCCATCCCATTCCAAGGGCATGGACTCCTCCCTCCATCCCAGGTTATTCCAAAAATTCCAGGGATGAGGCAGCTGCAGAATTCCTTGGAATTGCTGGATCATCCCATGGGAATTCAGCCTGCCAGTGCCTTCTCTCTATCCTAAATTTCAGTATTGGAATTTTGTTCCCCAGAGTTGTAATTCCCAAAGATTCACCTCAAATTCCCAAATAGTTGGGATTTTCCTGCTTTTTTTCCTGGCTGGATGAAGTCATTATTAAATTCCCGAATTCTGGGAATTGCGGAGGCAGGAATGGCTCTGGTGGGAAAATCCCAGCTCCTACATTCCCAGATTTCCAGACTTTTTATTGGAGGATTTTTTGGGAGTTGATTCCAATCCGACCATGCAAAATCTGGGAAAAGTCCTGGAAAATCCCAAGAGCTGGAATTCAGGCCCGCCGTGCCCTTGGAGCCGGGAGAGGCCGGAGCAAATCCATGGATCCGCCTCCCGCTGCCAGGCAGCAGCAAATGGGTTCATTGATCCCACAGAAACAGGGAATTATGGATTTGCTCCGTGCTGGGACAACACAGAGCCTCTGGAATTGCACAACTCCCCGTGGGAATCTCCAGAGCCAGGCACCGGGAATCCTGGAATGGTTTGGGTGGGAAGGAACCTCAGATCCCACCCCAATCCCGTCCCATTCCAAGGGCAGGGACTCCAGGAAGGGTCTCCCTTCCCTTTTCCATCCCCAATTTCCATAAAAATCCCTCGGGATGGATTCTGAGCATCCTCAATCCCAGAATCCCGGAATGGTTTGCGTGGGAAGGGAACTCGGATCCCGTCCCATTCCAACCCCACCATCCCAGGCTGCTCCAGCCTTTCCTTGGACATTCCAGGGATCCAGGGGCAGCTCTGGCAATTCCAGCCCAGCCAGGAATTCCTCATTCCCAAAATCCCACCCCAATCTCCCTTTCCCAGGGAATCCTGTCCATCCCTTAGAATCCCAGAAAATCCAACATTCCCCTCCCCAAGGACAGACAGAGCCACAAATCCCAGGAAAGCCCCATCCCGGGACACAGAGGCAGCACTTCTATTTTCCAAGGAAAACCTCAATATTAAACAGGTGGAAGACCAGGAATTCCCAGGAGTTCACCAGGAACTGAAGCAGGAATTCCCTGGATTTAAAGGAGAAACCTCCCAGGAGCTGAGGCAGGAATTCCCAGAAACGGAAGCAGAAATTCTCAGGAACCAAAACAGAAATTCCCAGGATTTGGAGCAGAGACCCCACAGAAACCACAGCAGGAATTCCCCAGGAACTGA
Source organism: Onychostruthus taczanowskii (assembly GCF_017590055.1). Lineage (NCBI taxonomy): Eukaryota > Metazoa > Chordata > Aves > Passeriformes > Passeridae > Onychostruthus > Onychostruthus taczanowskii. Next base: position 1,112,240 of record NW_024499062.1, on the reverse strand, counting down.
AGGAGGAATTCTCCAAAAAACCAAAGCAGGAATTCCCAGAAACCCTCAGAAACTGAAGCAGAAATTCCCAGGATTTGAAGCAGAAATTCCCAGAAACCCTCAGAAACTGAAGCAGAAATTCCCAGGATTTGAAGCAGAAATTCCCAGAAACTGAAGCAGGAATTCCCCAGGAACTGAAACCAGAATTCCCCAGCTCCCAACCCTCATGGAATCTGTGTGCTGAATTCCAGCTGTTCCCTGAATGATCCCTGCCCGTTATCCCGATGTTCCCAGGGAATCTCCGTGCTGAATTCCATCCCCATTCCTGGCTGAGGAATGATCCCTGCCCGTTATCCCGATGTTCCCATGGAATGTCTGTGCTGAATCCCAGCCGTTCCCTGCATGACCCCATTCTGGGAACGATCCCTGCCCGTTATCCCGACGTTCCCCCGGATCCGGTACCGTTCCCGAGGCTCTCCGGGTGTCCCGGTGTCCCCGTGCCAGCCAGGATCCCATCCCTGCTCCCGTTCCCTCCGGATCCAGCTCCAATCCCAGCTTTTTTTCCCGGGAGCTGCTCCAATCCCAGCTTTTCCCGGGAAAGGTCGATCCGTGCCCGCTGTGCCGGCATCGCTCCAACGGGCACGGAACGAGGATGGATTGGCTGGAATTGTCCCTTTGGCTCCCATCTGGCATTCCCAAATAACCCACGGGACTGGAAAAGGCCAAGGAAAGGCTCCTTCCCAAAATCCCAAGGGGTCTGGAACTACAGCTGGCCAAGGAAAAGGGGAAAAGGAAAAAAGGAGGGAAAAAAGGAGGGAAAAAAGGAGGGAAAAAAGGAGGGAAAAAAGGAGGGAAAAAAGGAGGGAAAAAAGGAGGGAAAAAAGGAGGGAAAAAAGGAGGGAAAGGAAAGCTCCTTTCCAAAATTCCACAGGCTTGGGAGAAGCAGCCAAAGGAAAAGGGAAAAGGGAGGTGGAAGATAAATCCATGATCCTGGATTTCAGCACCCCATGGATGCTCTTCCCGCTCAATCCCACCCCATAGAATAAAATCCAAGGAAATCTGGGTAAAATCCAACAAAATTCAGATAAAATCCAATAAAATCCAAGGAAATCCAGAGAAAAATCCAATAAAATCCAATAAAATCTGGATAAAAATCCAATAAAATTCAAGGAAATCCGGATAAAAATCCAATAAAATCCAAGGAAATCTGGATAAAATCCAATAAAATCCCAGGATATCTTGATAAAAATACAATAAAATCCTAGGAAATCCAGATAAAAATCCAATAAAATCCAAGGAAATCTGGATAAAATCCAATAAAATCCAAGGATATCTGGATAAAAATCCAATAAAATCCAGGGATATCTGGATAAAAATCCAATAAAATCCAAGGAAATCTGGATAAAATCCAATAAAATCCAAGGAAATCTGGATAAAAACCCAATAAAATCCAAGGAATTCCAAAGACATCTTCCTGACTGCTCCTGTTTGTGTTTTGGCAGCAGGAATGCTGGGGTTCCTTGGGACGTCCCGGAATCCCGGGGCCGGAGGGGTTTCCCGGGGGTGTCTCCAGGGGTTTTCCATGGGAATTCCGCGGGAATTCCACGGGATTGGGGCTCACCTTGGTGTGCAGCTTGGCGAACTGCTTGTCGTCCAGCAGCGGCTGGGAATACACGCGGCGCTTGTAGCGGAACTGCGAGATAAGAGATTGATAAGGGATCGATAAGGGATTGACAGGAGATTGACAGGAGATTGACAGGAGATTGACAAGAGATTGACAAGAGATTGATTAGAGATTGACAAGAGACTGACAAGAGATTGACTAGAGATTGATTAGATATTGACGAGATTGATTAGAGATTGACAAGAGATTGATAAGAGATTGATTAGATATTGACAAGAGATTGATTAGATATTGACAAGAGATTGATTAGAGATTGACAAAAGATTGATTAGATATTGACAAGAGATTGACTAGAGATTGACAAGAGATTGATTAGATATTGACAAGAGATTGACTAGAGATTGATTAGATATTGACTAGATATTGACAAGAGATTGACAAGAGATTGACAAGACGTTGACTAGAGATAAGAGCTTGATATTATCTAACAGATAAGAAATAAATATATGAGATAAGTGAATGTGAGATGAGGGATAAAAGATAAGAGAATGTTTAATAAGATAAAATCAATAAATGGAGATAAGTTATATGAGGTAAATTAATATCAGATAAATTAGATAAGAGAGAAGAGATAAAGGGAGATAAGGGATGAGAGATAAATAGAGATAAGAGCTAAATGGATATGAGATGAAGAAAAGGAAAAGAAGGGAAAGAAGGGAAAGAAGGGAAAGAAGGGAAAAACAGGGGAAAAACAGGGGAAAAACAGGGGAAAAACAGGGGAAAAACAGGGGGAAAACAGGGGGGAAACAGGGGGAAAACAGGGGGAAAACAGGGGGAAAACAGGGGGAAAACAAGCCAGGGGAAAAGCCAGGGGAAAAGCCAGGGGAAAAGCCAGGGGAAAAGCCAGGGGAAAAGCCAGGGGGAAAACCAGGGGGAAAACCAGGGGGAAAACCAGGGGGAAAAGGAAAAAAGGAAAAAGGAAAAAGGAAAAAGGAAAAAGGAAAAAGGAAAAGGCATACAAAGATAAGAGATAACAGATAAATAAATATAAGAATAATTAAGAGATAAAAAGATAAAAGATGAGAGATAAGAGATGAATGAATATAAGATAAAAAACAAGAGAGAAAAGAGACATAGAAACTTAAGAGAGAAAGATAAGAGATAAGAGCACAGATAAAAGAGAAATAAAATGTAAGAGATTAATATTAGATAAGGGGTTAGAGATAAAAAGAGATAAGAGATAAAGGAATTTGAGACAAAGATAAGAGGAAAAGATAAGATGTAAACAAAGATAAGAGAGAAATGAATTTGAGATAAGGAGGAGACAGTTTATTTTATTTGATAAGAGATAATGTATAAAAGATAATTGAGATGAAGATAAGAGATAAGGGACATGCAAAGATAAGATATAAGAGATAAGACATAAAGAGGAGATGAAGATTGACATGAGAGATAAGAAATAAATGGAGATAAGATATGTGATAAAGAGATATAAAAGAGGAGAGAGAGATAGATAAGAGATAAGAGATAAGAGATAAAAGATAAGAGATAGGAGATAGGAGATAGGAGATAAATTTATATAAATGAGAAAGAGAAGAGAGACATACAAAGATAAGAGATAAATGGAGATAAGCGATAATCAGAGATAAAAGGGAAATTGAGATGAGAAATTAATAGTTTTAATTAAAAGTTAATAGCACAAAGATAAGAGACAGCAAAATATAATTGTAGATAAATGGTGGTAAGAGATAAGGGATAAGGGACAAACAGAGATAAGAGAGACAAATGAATAGGAGATAAGGAAAGGAGAGAAATGAATGCAAAAGATAAGGATGAGAGGAGAGATGTGCAAAGGTAAGAGATGATGTAAATAACAAAATATAATAAAACAAGATTAAATAGAAATCAAACAAAATAAAAGAAACAAAAAAGAAATTTAAAAGGGAAAATAAAGTAAGACAAAATAAAATAAAATTTAATTAAAATAAATAAAACAATAAAATTAAATTAAAGAAAATAAACAAAAGAAAAGAAAATACAAGTATTAAATAAAATAAAACAAAAGAAAATGAAATAAAATTAAAAAAAAAAAGAAAAGAAAATTAAAAAAAAACCAAAATGGAATATAATAAAATAAAACAAAATAAAATACGTTTAAAAGCAAAATAAAAAGTAAAATAATAAAATAAAAGTAAAAATAAATTAAATTGAATTAAAGTAAAGTAAAATAAACAAAACAAACGAAAATAATAAAACAAAAGAAAACAAAATAATATATTTTAAAAAGTAAAATAAAATGAAATTAAACAGAATAAAAGCAATAATAAATTAAAATGAATTAAATTAAACTAAATTAAAATAAAAGAAAATAAAACAAAGAAATAAAATAAAACAAAATGAAATATTTTAGGCAGCAAAATAAAATATAATGAAACTAAATAAAATTGAGTAAAAATAAATGAAACTAAAATTCAATCTCTCTTGCACTCCCCCCGCGCCGTCACCTCCAGGTAGGGCACGGGCGTGTCGGGGCTCAGCGGGTATTCCCGCAGCAGCCGCTCCTCGTCCAGGAACTTGCCGGCGCGGCCGTTGAAGGCGGGCTGGAAGAGGCCGTAGTTGAGCACGTCCTTGAGGCTGTGGTTGAGCGTGCACAGGATCCGCTGCTTGGACACCCACACCGGAACGTCGGGGTTCAGCCGCAGACACTTCTGGGAACGCGCACGGAACGCCGCGTCAGCGCGGGGAAATTCCATCGGGAATGGGGCCGGGTGGCCTTGGGGAACGGGGGATGAGGGAGGGAAAGGGTTTGGAGGGGGTAGAGCTACGGGAAAGGAGGAATACCCAAGTTTTTATGGATAAATTATTGAAAAAACCCAAAATATTGGGTGTTCCCACTGTGGGTTCCAAAGGAAAATCCATTGGGAAAGAGAGGGAGAAAATGGGAATCCACCAGGTTCTCCAAGGAATAGGGGAACGAGGGAGGGAAAGGGTTTGGAGGGGGCACAGCTATGGGAAAGGAGGAACACCCGAGGTTTTATGGATAAATTATTGAAAAAAACCAAATTATCGGGTGTTCCTACTGTGGGTTCCAAAGGGAAATCCATCGAGAAACAGAGGGAGAAAATGGAATCCACCAGGTTCTCCAAGGAATGGGGGAATGAGGGAGGGAAAGGGTTTGGATGGGGCACAGCTATGGGAAAGGAGGAATTGCTGAGGTTTTATGGATAAATTATTGAAAAAACCCAAAATATTGGGTGTTCCTACTGTGGATTCCAAAGGGAAATCCATAGGAAAGAGAGGGAGAAAATGGGAATTCACCAGGTTTTCTGTGGGAATGGGGGAAAAGAGGGAGGGAAAGGGGAGAGTTGGGGTTTGGTGGATTTTGGTGGGGGCAGAGCTATGGGAAATGAGGAATTGCCAAGTTTTTATGGATAAATTATTGAAAAAACCCAAAATATTGGGGGTTCCTACTGTGGATTCCAAAGGGAAATCCATAGGAAAGAGAGGGAGAAAATGGGAATCCACCAGGTTCTCCAAGGAATAGGGGAATGAGGGAGGGAAAGGGTTTGGATGGGGCACAGCTATGAGAAAGGAGGAATTGCTGAGGTTTTATGGATAAATTATTGAAAAAACCCAAAATATTGGGGGTTCCTACTGTGGATTCCAAAGGGAAATCCATAGGAAAGAGAGGGAGAAAATGGGAATCCACCAGGTTCTCCAAGGAATAGGGGAATGAGGGAGGGAAAGGGGAGAGTTGGGGTTTGGTGGATTTTGGTGGGGGCAGAGCTATGGGAAATGAGGAATTGCCAAGTTTTTATGGATAAATTATTGAAAAAAAACTAAAATATTTGGTGTTCCTACTGTGGATTCCAAAGGGAAATCCATCGAGAAACAGAGGGAGAAAATGGGAATCCACCAGGTTCTCCAGGGATGGATCCAGGAATGGATCCCAGCATGGATTTGGGAATGGATCCGGGCATGGATCCCAAAATGGATCCAGGAATGGATCCCAGCATGGATTTGGGAATGGATCCAGGCATGGATCCCAATATGGATCCAGGAATGGATCCCAGAATGGATTTGGGAATGGATCCAGGCATGGATCCCCATATGGATCCAGGAATGGATCCCAACATGGATCCAGGAATGGATCCCAGTATGGATTTGGGAATGGATCCCAAAATGGATCCCCAAATGGATCCAGGAATGGATCCCAGCATGGCTTTGGGAATGGATCCCAAAATGGATCCCAACATGGATCCAGGAATGGATCCCAGCATGGATCTGGGAATGGATCCAAGCACGGGTCTGGGCATGGATCTGGACACAGATTCAGGAATGGATCCAGGCATGGATCCCAACGTGGATCCCAATATGGATTTGGGAATGGATCTGGGCACAGATCCAGACAAGGATTCGGGAATGGATCCCAGCGTGGATCCTCCCAAAACGAGGACAAAGTTCCAGCCCCAATCCAGGCCCAGGGAGCATTCCCAGCTTTCCTCCAAGGATTCTCTTTGGATTTCTCCCAGGATCCTGGTTTTCTTCCCAATTACTCCTTCCATGCCACTCCAGCAGCATTGCCTTTCCCACAGGGTGGAAAATCCCACGGGATTCTCCTGGATTTCCGTGGGTTGGTGGGAGAAGGGATCAGAGCCACAGGATTGGGAATATCCTTGGGAATTCCCACCTGGAGCTCTCAAATCCCACCTTGGGCCAGGCTGGGATGTCACCATTCCCATCATTCCTGACCACAGTCCTGGGAAGGAGTTGGGATTTTTGGATATCCAGGGAAAGCAATTCTGGAGGAGAGGAGGAATCCACAGGAATTTTTTTCCACCCTCCAAAGCCAAACTGGGACCAGTTTGTGGAGCCAGCTGGGGAAAAAAACCCAGGAATTTTGGGGCTTAGATCATCTCCTGAGGAAAATTCCAGCCCTGCAAATCCCAGAGTTTAATTCCTTGCTGGGAGAAGCCGCTTCCAGAAAAAAAAAAAAAAATGGGATAAGGGTGAGAGGGAGGATCCAGGAAGCACCTGGAGTTCCTGGAGCCAGAAAAACAAAGGATTTGGGATTTTCCAGTGAATCAGGGGCTGATCCATCGGGAAGGGCGTTGGATGTTGTGTCACCACACAAAGCCCAATCCCAAAATCCCACCCGGTGATTCATTGTTCAAAATTCCATCAAAAAACCCCAGAATTCCGACAGCACTGACAGCCCCGGCCATCCCAATATTCCCAAAGTCCCCAAAACCTTGGAATGTTTCCAGGGAATCCACTCCCTCCATCCCACCCAGGGCTTCCTATGGGATTTGCTCCATCAATTTTCTGGGATGAAGGTTCCCCACAAGGAAAACCATCAGGAATTCCAAGGAAACCCCACAATTCCCTGGAAAAGCCTTCCCAGTCCACCCCTGGCAGCTCCTGATCCAACGGATTGAGGCTGGAATTTTCCCTTGGGAAGCAAAACCAGCGTGGCCCTTGCCTCACTTTTCCAGGATTTTTCCAGGATTTTTCCTGATCCATCCAGGAACAACAGGGATCTGCTGGATCCCCCAGGGCTTTTCCAGGGAATCCACTTCCCCCATCCCACCCAGGGCTTCCCATGGGATTTGCTCCATCACTTTTCCAGGATAAAAGTTCCCCTCAGATTCCCAATTCTCCCATCCCGAAACACACAAGGAAAACCATCAGGAATTCCAAGAAAACCCCAGAATTCCCTGGAAAAGCCATCCCAGTCCGTCCCTGGCAGCCCCTGATCCAAGAGATTGAGGCTGGAATTCTCTCTTGGGAAGCAGCACCCTTGCCTCCCTTTTTTTCCAGGATTTTTCCCAATCCCTCAGGAATTCCAGGATCTGCTGGATCTTTGCCCCCGCATCTCCTCCTTCCCAAAATTCCCTCCCAAATTTTGAACACCTTAACCTTGGAATGTTCTCCCTCCTTTCCTCAGCACTTTCCCAAAAAATCCACAGCTCATCCTCGGGAATTTTTCCCATTCCAAGCTCCTTCCCTTCCCCCTGGAGCAGCTCCAGCCCTTCCAGAAATTCTTGGAATTCAGCTCCAGCGGGAGCCTCTGGAAGTGTCCACTCCGGAACTTTTAATTCAATCCAAATAAATCCTGGAATTTCTCGGAATTCCCATCCTTTATATCCAATCCTATTCAAGATTCCAAACCCGTTTGGCTGCTGCATTCCCAGGAAAACCCAATGGTTAAACTTCCCTGGGAATTCTTTCCCAGATTTCCCGGTTTGCCACGGAAACTCCCGGATCCATTCGTTGCTCTTTAGGTCTCGAAGGCTGCTCCTTCCCAAAAAACCCTTTTCCCTACGGAATCACCACTTGGAATGCCATCATTCCTCCCTCCTCATCCTCTCCATCCCCCCAATCCAGGTGGGAATTCCCATCAGGAATTCCCACAGGAATTCCTTGGAAACTCCAGCACTCACCGGCTGCTCCATCCCGGAGCGAAAATTCCCAACTTTTCCCACTGGTGGCTCCGTCTTTTCCTTGTCCTCCCTCCGTGTCCCCCCGGATGCTCCCAGGGGACAAAAAACCATGGATGGGGGATCCCTGTTTTCCATGGATTCTCTGGAAGCAGCCGCTCCAGAGCTTTGAATCCCAAGCCAAAGAAATCCCGGGAATGTTGATAAATTTATCCAACCACTCCCCTCCGGATCGATCCTGCCGGGATTGGTCTGATGCTTCCAGGGGCCGTTCCCAGGAAATTCCAGCCTCCAGCTCCATGCTCAGATTCCCAAGAAAAATCTGGAATTCTGAGCTGGGAAATAAAGGGAATAAAGGGGGAATTTCGCCTCCTGTCCATGTTTTATCTGGTCTAAATCAGGATTTTCCTTCTGTTAATTCCCAGCTTGAATGCGAATCCTGACATTCCTATGGAATTTTCTCTCCTGCTTCCCACAAAAAACAAGGATCTGATTATTTAGGATGTGACAGCAGCAGAAAAATGTTGGGAAACTCCAAACCAGCCAAGAAAAAACAAGGATTTGATGCATCCATGCAAAAAAAAAATCTGGGAAAACGTGGGTTGAAAGTGGTATGGATAAAAATTCCAATTATTTGCTGGAAAAATGGGAATTAACTGGGGTTAATTCACAAATTATTCACAAATTATTCACAAATTATTCACAAAGCTGAATAATAAATGACAGGATTTTGTTTAAGGCAAAATCAAATCGGGATTCGAATCCGACGAAATTCCAAAGAGGATTTAATGGGAAGGGAGGGAAAAGGAGGAATTGGGCAGGAAATAGTAATTAAGAAAGGATTAATAAATAAATTATTAATAAATTAATAATATTAATATTTATTTCATGCTAATTAATAGAAGTGGGCTTGGATAATTCTTCAGTTTTTAATTTTTAGGGAATTTTTATCCAGTTTTGGGCAGGGCTGGATGAGCATGGATCATCCCAGATCCTCGATGGAATCTGAGGCTCTCTATGGACTTTTCCCACCCAAATTTTCCTTAATTCCCGATAAAACCTCCCAGAAATCATTTTCCAGGGGAAAAAAAAAAAAATCCATCATTCCCAAGGACGAGCTCATTCCTTCTCCCGCTCCTCGCTCCAGGCTTCCCTCATTCCGTAAAAAGACAGGATTAAAAAAAAGGCCGGAATTTCCATCGATCCCCGGTGGGAGCAGGGGGGAGGATTTGATTGGTTAATTAATCAACCATAATTAATTAATTAATCAATGACCCGTGAATGTCGGGATAATTGAAGATCCGGGACAAAAGCAGCTCCAGAATGTTTGATTCCAAACGTGATCGTCTGGAAAAATGAGTTTTAACAGCCTGGCTGAAGGAATTTTTCCATGGAAAAGCAAAATTCCTGGAGCATGGAAATGGATGAGGGTTAATTAATCCTTGTTTTGGGGTGGTTTGAATGAATTAATTAAAATTTTCATGGATACCACCATGGAAAAAGCTGGGAAAGGAATGTTATAAAATGTGGGAATGGGGTGGGATGGGATCCGGGATTAAGCAAAGAAATAAAAAAAAAAGGAATTTCCCTTTGGAAGAGGAAAAGCCGAAGCTGGGAAATCCCAGATCCAGGAGCGCCTGGCACACCTCCTTATCCCAAGGATCCAGAACTTTCCCATGGAATGTGCAAAACTTTCTCCAGTTACTTCTTTCCCACTCTGGATCCCGGGCATTCCTTAATTCCCTCATGAATTCCAGCCCCTTTTCCATGATTTCCTGCTGGGACAAACTGGCCATGGACACGGAATTCCAGCCTTTCCTTCTTTCTTTTGTATCCCTGGGGTTTCCAGACCCAGTCCTGTGGCATTCCTTAAATTTTATAATTCCCACTCTCCTCTGAAGATCCCATCTGCATCCCAAGGGAATGAGGGAATCCTGGAATTCTTGGGATTCCCAGCAGGATCTGTGGGATTTTCCAGCCCCTCCAGGGCATTCCAGGCAGGAATTCCCTTCCCCTCCCAACGGAAGGGAGGGGGACCTCCAATCTGTGGACCCTTCCAAGAGTTCCTTTCCCTTCCCCATTCCCACCGTTTCAGGCAATTCCCAGAATGTGAGAACCCCCAACTCCAAGATTTTGCTGGCAACAAGAAACCCTCAATTTAAGGAGTTCTTGGGGAAAAAATTCCCTTTTTTTCTCCTGTTCCTGGTGGGTGCCGGAGCTCTTTGGTTGTTCCCACATTCCCAAGGAAGCCAACAGATGGAATTCAGCGCCGTTATTCCTGATTTTTTTTTTTTTTAGGAATATTTCCAAGCTCTCAGCTAATTTTCTTTTCATGCCAATTTTTCCTCTCCTCGAATGACTCAAAATTCCTCTTTATTAAGCACGGAATGTGCTCTTCCCGAAAAAAAACGGCTGGAAAATTAAAAGATGGGATTGTTGTTTTCCATGAAAATCGACTCAATGGCTGCATCCAGTTCCAGCAAATCCGCTTGGGAGGGGAAAAAAAAGGGAATTTTGGTGGTAAAATCTTTTAAATGTATTAAATTGCAAATGTGCTGGTCACGGGTTGATCCGAGTCGGATTTTCCTTGGAAAAAGCCGCGGATGGGGAATGCGCAGCAGCCCCGGTTATTTGCGGGCGGATTTTGCTGCCAGCGGATTTCTCCCGGATAAAATCGGGAATTGCTCGGATTCCGATCGATCCACTTTGTTTGATTGAGCTCACAGAGGGTGACTTTGCCCCCGGGGGAAATTCCCGGGATTTGGGGTTGTGCCGGAACGTTTTGGGAGGTTCTGCTGCTCGGCATCCTCTGGAATGTGCCGGGGGAATTGTCTGGGATAAATGGGATTTATTTCCATGGAATTGTTCTGATTTGGAGTGGAAAAAGCCACTTAAATGTGGTGGAGCTGCAGCTTTCCAACGTTTCCTCTGGATCAGGGGTTGGAAAAGCTGGGAAGGGCCTGGAAAAGCCGGGAAGGGCCTCCATGGAGGAATCCAAGGAATTCCTGGATGTGGCTCTTAGGGCTCTGGGACTGGGATCAGGCCCAGCTTGGATTTGATCTTGGAATACTTTTCCAAGCTCAGGGATTTCAGGGTTTATGGTTAAAGCACCTGAATCCTTCCAGGGGATTTTTGGGAATCACACATTTGATTCCCACCAGTTTTTGGGACACTCTCCGCTCCATCCGGATCCTCCCTCCGGATGCTCCAACGGCCGCCACGGGAAAACAGCTCCCAAAAAAACCCCAAAAAGCCACAAAAAGCCTGGAAAAATCCGCAGGCAGCACCTGCAGGAATGGGGACAGGAAAATGGAAATGGGGAAGAGGGAAAAAAAGCGGAGCAGCTGCTCCATTCATGGAGCACGATCCGGCGGATCTGAAAGGAGCCGCATTTCCATGGAAAAACAATGGGAAGCTCCAAGCAAAAAGCAGCTCCCGGCCTGTTTGGAAGCGCTTTGATTCTGCCCTAAAAGGGGGGGAAAATTCCATTGGAATTCTCCGCATCCAAGGGTTTTTGCCGCAGTGCGAAAGCAGGGAAGGATCAAAGGTTTGGGGCCATTCCCGATATCCCAATTTTCCCCTTGCAGGAACCGAATTCTCCTGATTTTCCCCCTTTTTTTTTTTTTTCAGTGTTCCCATGGCTGAGACAGTGGAGAATGGAGAGAGGAATTCCGGGATCTATGTGGATTTTGGGATCTAAGTACTGGGAAAAGAGGGAATGGAAAAGCCTTGGGATGGAGGCAGGGAGTTGGTGGGAAGAGGAGCAATCCCTCATCCCTCCCTTTTCCATGTTCTCTCTTCCCTTGGAATCCACATTCCCACTCTTATCCCTCACTTTTCCAGGAGTTCCCATCCCTCGGAATCTGGATTCCCACAGAATGATCCCCACCGTCATCCCTAATTTTTCCAGGAGTTCCCATCCCTTGGAATCCACATTCCCATGGGATCTCCACTCTCATCCCTTCCTTTTCCAGCTGCTCCCATCCTTTGAAATTCACATTCCCAGAGAAGGATCTCCACTCTCATCCCTCCCTTTTCCACGTTCTCCCTTCCCTTCCTGGGAATCGGCCACATGGGATGGGCAGGAGCCTCCTCTTCCTCATCCCAAAGGAATTCCCAAGCAGAATTCCCATTCCTGCCCAGCCTTGGGACACTGAGGAATCTCCTTGGCAAAGCTGGAGGAAAACAGGGATGGGTCGGGGTAAAAACAGCCTTGAAAGGGACAAAATTCCCTTGGAAGGGAATTCCCCACTCCGGCATTCCAAGGATTGAGGGATCAGGGCTGGGAGGTCCCAACACACCCTGGAAAACATCGGGAAAAACCTCTGGAATTCCAGCTGGGCAGCTCCAATACCCGGAGCTGCTCCTGGATAAATCCATCTGGGATTTTATTTGAATTCCAGCTTTTCCATGATTTCAAAGGGAAGAGGAAGAGTTGCCAGCACAAAGTGGGGAAGGAAAACATTTGGAAAATTCCAGAAAATTCCTCCCTGGCTGCACATCCCTGATCTTTCCCAGCTGTTCCCATAAATTCCAGCCCTGGGAATGCTGGCAGCTTCCCGGGGCTGCAGGAGCCTCCCATCTCCCCACATCCCGGTTTTCCCAGGATGTGCCGAGCCTGTGGTTCCTTGGAATGAGTTTTCCCCTGCTTCCAGAGGAAAAACAAATGGAACTCCTTTGGAATCACAGCCAGTGCCAGCCCCCCATGGGGCCCATTCCCATGGGATGATCCCAAGGTTTGCTCCGGCACCTCCAGGATTCCAGCACTTGACAGAGAGGAAAACTCTGCACATTCCCGGGATTTTTCCTGGATTTGCCACTTTTTCCTACCAAACCAGGAGGATGCTCCTGCCAAATTTTGGGAATGGGTTTTCCCATGGGATTTAACGGCGCGGAATCCATAAATTATTCCAGAGGAACCAACCCCAGCTCGGGCGTGTTCCTGTCTCCTTAAAATCCGGCTCCGAGCTCCCGGACCCCGTGGGAGGTTGGGATAATTTTATCCCGGGTCTCCACCACCCTTCCCACAGAGCAGCCAGAGGTGGGAACGGCTCTTCCCGAAGGATCCGCGGCTCCGGGGTGGGACCGGGAAGCTCCGGCAGGATCCCAAGGATCCTCAGGGATCTCTGCACCCTCCTTTTGCCAGGATCACATTCCCAGCTCAGGGTGAGGGAGGAGGGATGATCCAGGTTCTCAAATTCCAAAATTGGAAATCTTCGGATTTCCAAGGAAATCAGTTCCTGCCCTGTGGAAAAGCTCCAGCATGGGAAACACCTGGAGCTGCAGGCCAAGCCTGGATCCTGGATCATGGCTGGATTCCCTGGAATGCTGCACTGGGATCCGTGGGACATCCCATGGATTCCCTGGAATGCTGCACTGGGATCAGTGGGACATTCCATGGATTCCTGGAACGCTGCACTGGGATCAGTGGGACATCCCATGGATTCCCTGGAATCCAGCACTGGGATCAGTGGGACATCCCATGGATTCCCTGGAATGCTGCACTGGGATCAGTGGGACATCCCATGGATTCCCTGGAATGCTGCACTGGGATCAGTGGGACATTCCATGGATTCCTGGAATGCTGCACTGGGATCAGTGGGACATTCCATGGATTCCTGGAATGCTGCACTGGGATCAGTGGGACATTCCATGGATTCCCTGGAATGCTGCACCAGGATCAGTGGGACATCCCATGGATTCCTGGAACGCTGCACTGGGATCAGTGGGACATCCCATGGATTCCCTGGAATCCAGCACTGGGATCAGTGGGACATTCCATGGATTCCCTGGAACATGCACTGGGATCAGTGGGACATCCCATGGATTCCCTGGAATGCTGCACTGGGATCAGTGGGACATCCCATGGATTCCCTGGAATGCTGCACTGGGATCAGTGGGACATCCCATGGATTCCTGGAATGCTGCACTGGGATCAGTGGGACATTCCATGGATTCCCTGGAATGCTGCACCAGGATCAGTGGGACATCCCATGGATTCCTGGAATGCTGCACTGGGATCAGTGGGACACCCCATGGATTCCCAACCTTCTGGACACTCCAGGACCTTCCAGACCTGCTTGGACATCCCAGAATAGTCCAAACATCCCACCTGGACACTCCAAGACATTCCAGGACATTCCAGAACCCCTGGACACCTCAGGACATTCCATGACATTCCAGACCTGCTCGGACATCACAGGATATTCCAGAACCCCTGGGCACCTCAGGACATTCCAGAATATTCCCAACCCTCTGCTCAGACACCTCAGAACATTCCAGAACATTCTTGACCTCCCACCTGGACACCTCAGGACATTCCAGACCCTCTGCTCAGACAGTTACAGGATATTCCAGAACCCCTGGGCACCTCGGGACATTCCAGGACATTCCCAACCCTCTCCTTGGGCACCTCGGGACATTCCCAACCTCCCAGCTGGACACCTCAGGACATTCCAGGACATTCCAGACCCCCTGGACACCTCAGGAAAGTCCAACCTCCCGCATCCACAATTCGAGTGGGAGAACCGGGAATTGGGATCCCATCACCCCACAGGACGCTTGGGAAGGAAAGGGAAGGAGAAAAGAGGAGGAAAGACCCCCCCAAAATTCCTCATTTCCCACAGCCCCATTCCCTGCAAAACTTCCCCATTCCCACGGAATTCCAGAATATTCCAAGCTGGAAAACTTCCCCAGGATCTCCAAATCCAACTCTCGGCCCTGCACAAAAACAATCCCAACATTCCCAGCACCGACCTCAGGGCATTGTCCCAAATTTTCCTGAGCTCTGGGACCTGCCAGCATCATCCAAACTTTTCCGGAGCTCTGGAATGCCGAGGGTTGGGAGCAATTCCAGAGGTTTTGGGAATTGCAGCTCCCTGGAGCAGCTCCACCATCCGCCAGGAGCTTTCCCAGGATTTTCCAGGTGTGGGAAATTTAAGCCCTCTTCCCTGGCCCAGGTGCAGGTGATAAAAACCGGGATGTGCCAATGGAAAAGGCCCTTTATTCCCAGGAAAACTGAGGGGGGGGAGATTTGCACCTGGAAATTCCAGCACTTCCAAGGAATTCCAAGGATTCAGGATGAGCAAACCCCAGCGGAGTTGGGATCCTCAAAGAGGGGTGGAGACAATTCCAGGAGGGCTGGAAAACTTCCCGGGGCTTTCAAATCCCTCCTGGAGGCTCCCGGAGAAAAGATGGGAATTCCATAACCTGAGCTTTATGGAATTCCTGACCCCACGCCCGGCTCCAAAAGAGAATTTTGGGGCTCTGAGCGCCCTCGGTGCCCCCTGCTCAGCCCAGGTGCCACCTCAGCCTTGTCACCTCAGCCTTGTCACCTCAGCCTTGTCACCTCCCCTTACGAGGGCTGCTAATTACCCCCATCGCCGCAGCCCTCCAGCTTTTCCTGCTCCTCATTCCCTAAAAATCCCCCAATTCCAGGGAATTGCAGGTTCCTGGATCCCTGTGCCCGGCTGAGCCCTCACCAAGGCCGTGCCCTCCTGGTCACCCCGGGGTCACTCCTGGGGTCACTCCTGGGATTACTCCTGGACTTCCAGGGGTCACCCCGGGGTCACTCCTGGGGTCACTCCTGGGATTACTCCTGGACTTCCAGGGGTCACCCCGGGGTCACTCCTGGGGTCACTCCTGGGATTACTCCTGGACTTCCAGGGGTCACCCCGGGGTCACTCCTGGGGTCACTCCTGGGATTACTCCTGGACTTCCAGGGGTCACCCCGGGGTCACTCCTGGGGTCACTCCTGGGATTACTCCTGGACTTCCAGGGGTCACCCTGGGGTCACTCCTGGCTCCTGGGGTCACTCCTAGATTTTTGGGGGTCACTCCTGAGTTCCTTGCGGCCGCTCCTGGACTTCCAGGGGTCACTCTGGGGTCACTCCTAGATTTTTGGGGGTCACTCCTGAGTTCCTTGGGGCCGCTCCTGGACTTCCAGGGGTCACTCTGGGGTCACTCCTAGATTTTTGGGGGTCACTCCTGAGTTCCTTGGGGCCGCTCCTGGACTTCCCTCCTGGACTCCCAGGGGTCACTCCAGCACATCCCACCAACGGCACTGGCACATGTCCCCCCCATTCCAGTGTCCATCACTCCCAGGCCATTCCAGAGTCCACCACACCACCACTGTCCAGCCCAGCCGAGCGCGCAGCACCCTGGACACGAGTGACCATCACACACCAGCGCCATGGCCCCAAAGCCTGGTCCCAGTCCCGGTCCTGGTCCAGGAGCCGGTCCCAATCCCAGTCCTGGTCCCAGTCCCAGTCCCGGAGCCGCTCCCAGTTCCAGGCCGGCACTGGAGCCGCCCCCACTGCCCATTCCCAGCCCGTTCCCAGTCCCAATCCCGGTCCCGTTCCCAGCCCGGTGCCAATCCCGGTCTCGGTCCCGGTGGGTGCGGTGCCACCCCGGGATGGCACTGCGGGAGCGGGGGGACACCGGGATGGGGACACCGGGGCGGCGGGAACCCGGGCAACGGGACCCGTCCTGCCGGGCCCGTGGCGGGGAGAAGTTTGCCGGTGCTGCCGGGGCCGGGAGCGGGCGGGATGCGGGTCGCTGCCAGCGCCGGTGCGGCGCCGAACCGGGTGCGGATCAGGGTGCGGGTCGGGACCGGTCTGAGCGAGGCGAGGGCGGCTCTGGATGCGGATCGGGGCCGCTCTGGGCTGCGCATCCCGGCGCGGGCGGCTCGCGGTGGCGCTCCCGGTGCGGCTCGCGCTGCGTATCCCGGCTCCGGGCACGGTCCCGGTGCTCATCCCGGCACGGTCCCGCTGCGCATCCCGGCTCCGGGCACGGTCCCGCTGCGCATCCCGGCTCGGCGGCGGTCCCGGCGCGGCGGCGGCCGCTCGGGGCTCCCTCCCTCCCTCCCTGTCTCCCGGTGCCCGGTGGCTCCCCCCGCACTCACCGTCTGCTGCAGGTCGGGGATGCCGATGCGCACCACGATGGCGCCGGGCGCGGGCTCCTCCATGCGCGCCGGGGCCGCCAGCTTGGGCGAGCGGGGCCCGCCGGGGCCCCGGGCCGGCTCCAGGCGCGGCTCCTCCCGCAGGCCGGGGCTCGGCTCCCCGCTGCTGACGGCGGCGCGGGGCTGGCGCTCCGGCGGCGGCTCCGGCGGCGGCGACTCGGGGCTCTCATGCTTGCTGCCCGCGGGGCTCAGAGGCATGCTCCGTGCGCCGCGGCGGGCGGCCCGCGCCCGCTCCGCTCCCGCACCGGCACCGGCACCGGCACCGGCTGCGCACCGCGCCCGCCCGGGGCCCTGCGGGGGGAAGCGAGGGCTCAGCGGCACGGCGGGACAGCACCGGGAGAGGCATCCCGGATCCCGGAGAGGGAGCCCCGGGATTGGCGAAGGAGGGTGGGAGAGCCCGCTACCGAAGGAGGGAGAAATCTGGGAAGGGACCCCCGGGATGGACACGGACATTCCCACAGGGACCCCCGGGAATACCCCCCCCCAGGAAGGGCCTTCCCAACGATGGAGAAATCTGGGGAGGGAGGCTGGGACTCCCCATTCCCAGCAGGGATCATCCCCTGGGAAAGGATCCCCGGGATGGACACGGACATTCCCGCAGGGACCCTCTGGAATGTCCCCCCGGGAAGGGTCGGTTGTCAGGAAAGGTCCAGGAGTGAAATCCCACTCTCCCCATGGAGATTCCCACAGGGACCCCCGGGAATAACCCCCCCCAGGAAGGGCATTCCCAAGGATGGAGAAATCTGGGAAGGGAGCCTGGAACCCCCCATTCCCAGCAGGGATCATCCCTTGGGAAAGGATCCCCAGGAATGGACACGGACATTCCCACAGGGACCCTCTGGAATGTCTCCAGGAAAGACCATTCCTAAGGAGAAATTTGGGAAGGGACCCCCAGGATGCACAGGGACACCCCCACAAGGACCCTCTGGAATTCCCCAGGAAGAGCCATTCCCAAGGATGGAGAAATCTGGGAAGGGAGCCTGGAACCCCCCATTCCCAGCAGGGATCATCCCTTGGGAATGCATCCCCGGGATGGACACGGACATTCCCACAGAGACCCTCTGGAATACCCCCAGGAAGGAGAAATTCCCCACGAGAAATCTCCAAAGGGACCCCTGGATCCCAAAAATTCCCCCAGCAGGGCCCGTTCCCGGGAGTTTTCCAGGATCAGCCCCGCTTTTCACATGGAATCTCCTCAAGAATTCCATGGAATTCCACGAGCAGGGCCCATTCCCAGGAGTTTTCCGGGATCAGCCCCGCTTTTCACATGGAATTCCCCCAGTAGGATCCATCCCCTAAAGGGACCCCACAGAGGGATTTTGGGACCCCCAACCCTGCTCCTGCATGGAATCTCTCCAGGAATTCCATGGAATTCCCCCAGCTGGGCCCATTCCCAGGAGTTTTCCGGGATCAGCGCCACTTTTCACATGGAATCTCCCCAGGAATTCCATGGAATTCCCCCAGCAGGATCCATCCCCTTAAGGGACCCCACAAAGGGACTTTGGGATCCCACCCTGAGGGATGAGGAAAAAGAGCAGGAGAACCCCAAAATTCCAGCCGGGAAAACGCTCTTGGGAAGGAGAAAAATTGGGATAAACAGGGAAAATTATGGGATGCTCCTGCCCTGTGGCCTGGGATAGACAGGAAAACCCTGGATCCCTCTAGATCCCTTTGCATCCACACCCCGATCCCATCCCAAACTCTCCTCTCCCCTTTCCCAAATCCTGGATTTGATTTATTCCCATTTTTCCCCTCTCTCTGCCTCGTTATCCCACAAATGGAGCGCTCCAGATGGAGATCCCCAGGATTTT
This sequence comes from Onychostruthus taczanowskii, assembly GCF_017590055.1. NCBI lineage: Eukaryota > Metazoa > Chordata > Aves > Passeriformes > Passeridae > Onychostruthus > Onychostruthus taczanowskii. The sequence continues at coordinate 1,093,428 of NW_024499062.1, read as the reverse complement.
TCCCTTTTTTTTTTTTTTTTTTTTTAATATCCCTCCTTAATTCCTAATAATTTTAAGGCCCCATCTGGGAAAGGCTGGAAAAAATTTCGCAATGGAATAATTCTCCAAATTCCGTTTTGCGGAGTCATTTTCCCTCCTTAAATCCACTTCTCTGCTCACAAAAAGTTCCACTCCCAATGAATCCATGGAATATTTTAGGAATTACAGCCCAGAGTCTCATTCCCACAGCAGGGGAAAAAAAAAAAAAACCAAAAAAAAAAAAAAAAAAAAAAAAAAAAAACTGGGTGGAAAAGCATCCAAGGGAGCTAGAAAAAATATTCCAAGATTTTTTTTTTTTCCCTGCAGTGGTGTTTTCCTTGGATTTCTGAAAATTCCTTGGATTTTTGAGCTTTCCTTGGATTTCTGAGCGTTCCCAAGAGGGTCAGAGCAGAGCCTCCTTCCCACCTTTTCCTGTGGGAACAGAATTCCCAGATTTCCTGCCCTTCTTCCCATCATTTTGGGATCATAAATCCGGAGCCTTCCCCGAATTCCAGTGCCGGGAGCAGCAATTCCATAGGGAACAGAAATTCCAGAGAGAACAGAAATTCAGAGGGAAATTCCAAAGGGAATCCAGCTGGGAGAACCCTGGGAAGGGCAGCGGGATGGGGAGACTTGGAAACTGGGAGAACCCTGGGAAGGGCAGCGGGATGGGGAGACTTGCTGGAAAAAGGATGGGAATTTTGGGGGATTTTTTTTTTATTACTTTTGGGGAAATTTTCAGATTGGATTGGAGTTTTTCACTGGGATTGGAATTTTCCCCTGGGATTGAAATTTTGGGATTGAAATTTTGGGATTGGAGCTTTTCCTTGGGATTGGAGCTTTTCCCTGGGATTTGGAGTTTTTTCCCCAGGATTGGAATTTTCCTGGGATTGACGCTTTTCCCAGGGAATTAATTTTTTCCCAGGAATTGGAGTTTCTCCCTGTGATTGGAACTTTTCCTTGGGATTGGAATTTCTCCCTGGAACTGGAATTTCCCCCTGGGATTGGAATTTTCCCCTGGGCCTGGCACTTTTCCCTGGTGGAATTGGGGTTAAATTCCCTCCCTTTCCCAACTTTCCCAGTTTTCCCAGGCCCAGGGATGGCTGGGAAGCTGCTGCCTCCTCCCCTCTCCCACATCCCGATCCGGAAAATCCGGGATCCTTTGGGAAAAAGGTTTTTGGGAAGCACCTGGCTCGGTGTGTGCCCAGGTGAGGCTGTTCCTGAGCTTTTCCTGGGAAAAACAGCCGGGAATGACAGGGCCAAGGGACACCTGGTGTCCTGCTGGGATCTCTGGGATCTCTGGGAATGGGCCCAGGAAGAGCTGGGAAAATCCCAACTGGGATTTTCCAGACCTGGAATTTTCACTGCCCGGCCACAAGGGAGAGGGGTCATGGATCCCAAACGATTCCTGCTCTTCTTTCCAGGGATCCCAAACAATTCCTGCCCTTACAGGGATCCCAAATGATTCCTGCCTTTCCAGGGATCCCAAACAATTCCTGCCCTTCCAGAGCCAGATCCAACCCTGTGGCTCCGGTGCCAAAGCCTCACCTGGATCAGGGATCCTGGAAGGATCAGGGATCCAGACCCTCACCTGGAAGGATCAAGGGAATGAAACCTGGAAGGATGTGGGATCCAATCCCTGCTCTGGAAGGATCTGGGATCCAATCCCTGCCCTGGAAGAACGAGGGAGCCAAAGGTTCACCTGGATCAAGGATCCAGACCCCCACCTGGAATTCTCAGGGGAGCCAATCCCTTCCCTGGAAAGATCAGGGAGCCTGGAAGGATCAGGGATCCAAACCTGGAAAGATCTGGGACCAAACCCTCGCCTGGAATTCTCAGAGGAGCCAAACCCTGCCCTGGAAGGGTGAGGGAGCCAAAACCCTCATCTGGATCAGGGAACCAATCCCTTGCCTGGAAGGATCAGGGATCCAGACCCTCACCTGGAAGGATCTGGACAGCCTGGAAGGTTCAGGGAGTCACAGCCTTGGCTGGATCAGGGATCCAAACCCTCGCCTGGATCAGGGATCCTGGAGGGATCAGGCATCCAGACCCTCCCTGGGAAGGGAAATTCCCAGGGGGAATGAAACCTGGAAGGATCGGTGGGACAAGATCCTCTCCTGGAAGGATCAAGGGAACCAAACTTGGAATGATCAGGGGAACAAAAGCTGATCTGGAATTCTCAGGGGAGCCTGGAAAGGTCTGGGATCCAATCCCTGCTTTGGAAGGATCTGGGATCCAATCCCTGCTCTGGAAGGATCTGGGATGCAATCCCTGCTCTGGAAGGATCTGGGATCCAATCCCTGCTCTGGAAGGATCTGGGATCCAATCCCTGCTTTGGAAGGATCTGGGATCCAGTCCCTGCTCTGGAAGGATCTGGGATCCAATCCCTGCCCCGGAAGGATCTGGGATCCAATCCCTGCCCTGGAAGGATCTGGGATCCAATCCCGGCTTTGGAAGGATCTGGGATCCAGTCCCTGCCCTGGAAGGATCTGGGATCCAATCCCTGCTCTGGAAGGATCTGGGATCCAATCCCTGCCCCGGAAGGATCTGGAAGCCTGGAAGCACCGGGGAGCCGAAGCCTCTCCTGGGTCAGGGATCCTGGGAAGGATCAGGGATCCAGTCCCTCCCGGAATGCTCGGCAATTGTCCCCCGGGCCCGGGGACAATCGGCGCCGTTTGTCACCCGCGGGGCCGTTCCTGAGTGACCCTGGAAGCCTCGGGAATGGGGACACGGGGACACGGGGACACGGGGACACACACGGGGACCGCGCTGCTCTGTCCTGCCGTGTCCCCGCCGTGCCACCCCCGCGGGGCTGGCAGTGCCACCGCGGCTGGCAGTGCCACCGGGGCCGGTCGCTGGTGCGGTGCCAGCCCCGTGCCAGCCCTGCCAGGCTGTCCCCGCGCTTATCTGGGCACGGAGAGGTCACCGCTGCTGTCCCCAAGCCACGTGACAGGGACACGGGCCAGCCCCGCCGTGTCCTTTGTCACCGCGGGGGGGCTCGGGGACAAACCCGGCAGGGGACAGGGACAAGGGACAGGGGGAAGGGGCCGGGACAGGTACAGGAGCAGGGGGAGGGACAGGAGAGGGGACAACCCCGGGAACGGGGACAGGGACAAGGGACAGGGGGAAGGGACCGGGACAGGGACAGGGGCAGGGGGAGGGACCGGAGAGGGGACAAACCCGGCAGGGGACAGGGACAAGGGACAGGGGGAAGGGACCGGGACAGGTACAGGAGCAGGGGGAGGGACAGGGAGAGGGACAGGGAGAGGGACAGGAGAGGGGACAAACCCGGGAACGGGGACAGGGGACAGGGACAAGGGACAGGGGGCAGGGACCGGGACAGGTACAGGAGCAGGGGGAGGGACAGGAGAGGGGACAAACCCGGGAACGGGGACAGGGACAGGGGACAGCAGCAAGAGAAGGGACAGAAGAGGAAAGGACAGGGAAAGGGACAGGGACAGGAGAAAGGACAGAAAGGGGGGACAGGGACAGGGACAGAAGGGGACGGGGAAGGGGACAGGGAAAGGGACAGCAGGGGAAGGGACAGGGACAGGAGCAGGAAAAGGGAAGGGACAGGATCAGGATTGTCGCCCCGGCGTCCCCGCCCGTGCCAGGACACGGGGACAGCGCGGGGAGCATCGATCGCCCGCGGGTGGCCGCAGTGTCCCCGCAGTGTCCCCGCAGTGTCCCCGCAGTGTCCCCAGCGCCTGCCGGGTAATTCCATGGATTTTTCCTCTCCCGCTCTTCCCGGGGCACTGGGACACCGCAGAGGGGCCGGGCATTAAAGGGCGAGCGCCACCCCCTTGGGGACACCAGCCGGACAAGGGGGACATCCCGGGGACATCGGTGTCCCCAAATGTCCGGCACAGGGACAGGGCCACCCGGGCTGGGGGCGATTCCAGGGATCCCGTGGGAAGAATTCCGGGCGGAGTTTTTTGGGATGCTCCAGATTCCTGGAATAGGATCAGGGAATGGTTTGGGATGGGACATTAACAATCACCCAGTGCCACCTCTCGGGGACAACTGCCACTGTCCCAGGCTGCTCCAACCCCATTCCAGGGATGCAGGGGCAGCCCCAGCTGCTCTGGCAATTCCAGCCCAGCCAGGAATTCCTCATGGCCAAGATCCCATCCATGGCTGCCCTCTGGCACTGGGAGCCATTCCCTGTGTCCTGTCTCTCCATCCTCTGGGATTTTTCCCTCTCCCTGTTTCCTGCAGCTCCTTCAGGCGCTGGAAGCCAAAACTGGGTCAGCCTGGAGCTCCTGTGTTCCAGGATGAACATTCCCAGTTTTCCTGGAGCTCCTGTGTTCCAGGATGAACATTCCCAGTTTTCCTGGAGCTCCTGTGTTCCAGGATGAACATTCCCAATTTTCCTGGAGCTCCTCTGTTCCAGCACAAACATTCCTGATTTTCCTGCCAGAGCTGCTCCATCCCTGCCCGGCCCTTCCAGGATGATCCCAGAGTTTGGTGCCACCAAATCCCAAAATTCTCGGTGGTCCCAGCCCCTGGGGAGGGGTTTGGGGACAGGACACAGATTTGGGGACAGGACAGGGGTTTGGGGACAGGACACAGATTTTGGGGACAGGAGGGAGATTTTGGGACAAGACAGGAGTCTGGGGACAAAAAAGGGGATTTGGGGACAGGAGGGAGATTTGGGGATAAGAGAGGGATTTGGGTACAGGACAGGGGTTGGGGACAGGTCACAGATTTTGGGGACAGGCCACAGATTTTGGGGACAGGCCACAGATTTGGGGCCTCCCCCGTGACCTCCCCCATCCCGGGAACAGCCCCTCTGGATCGGGAATGTCCCCCTGGTTTTGGGAATATCCCCCCGGGTTCGGGAATGTCCCCCCGGGTTCGGGAATGTCCCCCCAGTTTTGGGAATGTCCCCCCAGTTTTGGGAATGTCCCCCCGGGTTCGGGAATGTCCTCCCTGTTTCGGGAATGTCCTCCCTGTTTCGGGAATGTCCCCCCGGGTTCGGGAATGTCCCCCGGTTTTGGGAATGTCCCCCCCCGTTCGGGGCTCCCCCACCCCGCTCCGTATCCATGGGAACATTCCCGGCACCGTCACCATGGAAACCACAGCGCCACGCGCGGCACTGCGGGACCTGCGCACCCGCGGGGACAGAGGGACAGGGGGACAGAGGGACAGGAATGGGGACAGAGGGACAGGGAGACAGAGGGACAGAGGGACAGGGACAGGGGGACAGAGACAGGGGGACAGGGGGGACAGGAATGGGGAAAGAAACAGAGGAACAGGAATGGGGACAGGACAGAGGGACAGAGGGGACAGGAATGGGGACAGGGACAGAGGGGACAGAGGGACAGGACAGAGGGACAGAGGGGACAGAGGGGACAGAGGGACAGGACAGAGGGGACAGAGGGGACAGAGGGACAGGACAGAGAGGACAGAGGGTACGGGGACAGAGGGACAGGAATGGGGACAGGGACAGAGGGGACAGAGGGTACGGGGGCAGAGGGACAGGAGGACAGGAATGGGGACAGAGGGACAGCAAGAGAGGGGACAGAGGGGACAGCGACAGAGGGGACACGGACAGAGGAGACACAGGGACAGATGGGACAGGGATTGGGGACAGGGCGGACAAAGGGGACAGAGCTGTGCTTGGACGGGACACGGGAAATCCCTGGCAGGGCTGGAGCATTCCAGGACCCACAGATCCCAGCGATCCCAGAGATCCCCGGATGGGGACAGCCCCTCCTGTCCCGCAGCTCCCGCCTGGAGCAGCGACATTCCCAAGGATGGGGAGAGGAGCAGGCCGGGAGCCGCGCAGGGACAACCCGCAGATGCCACCAGGGACGCGGGGACAAAAATCCCAGCTGGCAGCTCCCACGATTCCCGCTCTCATCCCAGGAAACCCCGCTGGTGCCACCCGGGACAGCTCGCTGGTGGCACTGCCAGGCCTGGCGTGGCCCTGTCCCCGCTGCCCCCAAACCGCCGGGAATCTCCGGGAATGCCACGGGAGCGTCGGTGCCGCCCATCCCGGCAGCCGGATCTCACCTGTTCCCGGGAATTCCGCGCTGCCCGAGGGCTGGGAGCCACCCAGGGCTGGATCCGGGCTTTTCCAGCCGGGAAAAACATCCCGGGGGAGGCGGGAGCGCGGCCCCCCCCGGGCGGGCCGCTAATGGGATCAGCCCCGCTCCATCTGCTCGGCGCTAATCCCGGGAAACGGCACCGGGAAGCGCCGGGGGTCACCGGGAAATCCCGGGAACTGGAGACGGAAAGCGCGGAGAGATTCCGGGAATCGCGGAGAGATTCCGGGAATCTGGGGGGATTGAGGAAATCGGGGAGAAATTCTGGGAATTGGAAGGGATTACGGGAATCAGAGAGAAATTCTGGGAGTTGAAATTATGGGAATCGGGGAGGAATTCTGGGAATAGCAAGGAAATCACAGGAATTGGGGAGAAATTACTGGAATCTGAGAAATTCTGGGAGTTGAAGAGAAATTATGGGAATCGCGGAGGAATTCTGGGAATTGGGGCAGGAATTACAGGGATTGGGGAGAAATTCTGGGAATTGAAGAGAAATTATGGGAATCGCGGAGGAATTCTGGGAATTGGGGCAGGAATTACAGGGATTGGGGAGAAATTCTGGGAATCAGAGAGAAATTCTAGGAATTGAGGAGAAATTCGGGTAATCAGAGAGAAATTCCGGGAATCGCGGAGAGATTACGGGAATCGGGGAGAAATTCTGGGAATTGAGGAGAAATTATAGAAATTGGGAAGGAATTCTGGGAACTGAGGAGAAATTCTAGGAATCAGAAAGAAGTTCTGAGAATTGGGGAGGAATTATGGGAATCGTGGAGAAATCCCAGGAATCAGAGAGAAATGATGGGAATAGCAAGGAAATTACAGAAACTGGGGAGAAATTCTGGGAATCTGAGAAATTCCAGGAATCAGAGAAAAATTCCGGGAATCAGAGAGAAATTCCGGGAATTGGGGAGGAATTATGGGAATCATGGAGAAATTCTAGGAATTGGGGCAAAATCCCAGGAATCGGGGAGAAATCGTGGGAATCAGGGAAGAATCCCAGGAATTACAGAGAAATCCCAGGAATCAGGGAGAAATTCTGGGAATGAGGGAGAAATCCCAGGAATCAGGGAGAAATCCCAGGAATCAGGGAGAAATCCCAGGAACTGGGGAGAAATTCTGGGAATCACAAAGAAATCCCATGGATCTGGGAGAAATCCAGGGAATCAGGGAGAAATTCTGGGAATGAGGGAGAAATCCCAGGAACTGGGGAGAAATTCAGGGAATCACAAAGAAATCCCGTGGATCTGGGAGGAATTCTGGGAAGCGGAGAGAAACCCAGGGAATCAGGGAGAAATTCCAGGAATCGCTAAGAAATTCTGGGAATTGAGGCAAAACCTCAGGAATCAAGGAGAAATTCTGGGAATCAGGAAGAAATCCCAGGAATTACGGAGCAATCCAGGGAATGGGGATCAGGAATCAAGGAGAAATTCTGGGAATCAGGAAGAAATCCCAGGAATTACGGAGAAACCCCAGAGAAATCCAGGGAATGGGGGAACGGCGCCGTCACCCCGCCGCGAGATCCCGCGAGTCTGGCACCAGCGGGAGACTCCAGACGCATTCCAGAGGGAGAACAGCTTGGGAAAGCTCCCACGTTCCCGCATTCCCACATTCCCGCATTCCCACGTTCCCGCATTCCCTCCCACAGCCGGCGGGGAAGCGCCTGCAGCGCCTGGAGTGGGAAAACGGCTTTTGGAATGGCCGGGAATAAAGCACTGGGAGCACATTCCAGAGGTTCTGGGATGAGGCTGGAGCCGGGAGAAGCCCCCTGGGCTCTGCTGGAATTCCCGTTCCTTGGTTTGATCCCCGCTTCCCAGGATTTCATCCCAAAGCCTGGCACGGGCAGGGAAGGGACCGGGAGCTCCTGGGGTGTCCCTGCGGGAATTCCCAGCGCATCCCTGGGATGGGATGGGGTGGGATGGGATGGGATGGGATGGGATGGGATGGGATGGGATCAGCCTGGGGACAGGAGCTGGAATCCCAAATCCCAATGATTCCCAGCGCCAGGAGCAGCTCCAGGCAGGAACAGCAGAAAGTCCTGGGGCTGGTTTGGGATTAGAATTAGAATTGGGATCAGGATCAGGACTGGGTTTGGGATTGGGATGAGGATTTGGTTTGGGATTGAGATTGGGTTTGGGATTGGGATCAGGATTGGGATTGGGATGGATCAGGACTAAGATCGGGTTTGGGATTGAGAACAGGACTGGGATTGGGATTGGGATCAGGATTGGGATCGGGGTTGGGATCTGGATCTTTTCCAGGAACAGGAACTCTGAGGGCCACAGCAAGAGGTCGGGGCAGAGATTGGGAAAATCCCTAAGGAAAAACCCCCTGGAGGGAGGGTTTGGATCAGGAGGATCCGGACACTTTTCCTTTGTCACCTCCTTGGGACATCTGTCCCCTCCCTGTCCCCATCCCAGTGCCACCGGTGCCAGCGGCAGCCGGCGCTTCCAAAGGGTCCGGGAGAATCCCCACGGCTCCTGCCCAGCCACATTCCCGTGGGATTTTCCTGCTGGTGGCACATCCAGAGCCGCAGCCACTCCTGCTCAAAGTCGGCACCGCTCGGAGCCTTTCCCAGCTTTTCCCAACTTTTCCCATTCCCATTCCTGCCCTCAACTCTCCACACCTGAGCCAGGAGTGCTCTGAGCCCTGCCAGCCTTTTCCAACCTTTCCCAGCCCTTTCCAACCTTTCCCAACCCTTTCCAACCTTTCCTAGCCCTTTCCAACCTTTCCCAGCCCTTTCCAACCTTTCCCAGCCCTTTCCAACCTTTCCCAGCCTTTTCCAGCTTTTCCCAGCCTCTTCCAGTTTTTCCCATTCCCATTCCTGCCCATAGGGACTGCTCTGAGCCCTGCCAGTTTTTTCCAGCCTTTCCTAGTTTTTCCAGCTTTTCCCAACCTTTTCTTGCTTTTCCCAGTCTTTCCCAGTTTTTTTTCAGCCGCTCTGAGCCCTGCCAGTTTTTTCCAGCTTTTCCCAGTCTTTTCCAGCTTTTCCCAACCTTTTCCTGCTTTTCCCAGCCTTTCCCAGTTTTCTTCAGCCTTTCCCGACTTTTCCCATTCCCATTCCTGCCCGCAGTGACCGCTCTGAGCCCTGCCAGTCTTTCCCAGCCTTTTCCAGTTTTTCCCAGCCCTTCCCAACTTTTCCAGCCTTTTCCCATTCCTGTTACTGCCTGCAGGGACCGCTCTGAGCCCGGCCAGCCTTTTCCAGCTTTTCCCAGTTTTTTTTCCAGCCTTTTCCAGTTTTTCTGTTTTTCCCAGCCTTTCCCAGTATGTTTTTCTCATCCTTTCCCAGTTTTTCTCATTCCTGCCCCCATCTCCCACTCCTGATCCCCAGAGAAGTTTCCTGGCTGCATCCCCTGTTCCAGGGCCATTCCCGGCTGGATCCCCACCTCAGGGCCATTCCCAGCCTCATTCCCGGCGGGATCCCCGGCCCCAGAACCATTCCTGGCTGGATCCCCGGCCCCAGGGCCATTCCCAGCTGGATCCCAGGCCGCAGGGCCATTCCCAGCCATTCCCAGTTTTTTTTCCAGCCTTTTCCAGTTTTTCTGTTTTTCCCAGCCTTTCTCAGTATGTTTTTCTCACCCTTTCCCAGGTTTTCTCATTCCTGCCCCCATCTCCCACTCCTGATCCCCAGAGGAGTTTCCTGGCTGCATCCCCTGTTCCAGGGCCATTCCCGGCTGGATCCCCACCTCAGGGCCATTCCCAGCCTCATTCCCGGCTGGATCCCCCGCCCCAGGGACATTCCCGGCTGGATCCCCCATTCCAGGGCCATTCCCGGCTGGATTCCCCACCCCAGGGCCATTCCCGGCGGGATCCCCGGCCCCAGGGCCATTCCCAGCCGCATTCCCAGGAAAGGCTCACCTGGCAGGAGAGTCACGGGCCGGGCTCACAGCTCTCCCTCCTCATCCACCTGCGGGGGACAGAGGGGACAGGTCAGAGCATTCCCGGGAACAGGAACGCTGGAAATGCATCCGTGGACACCGCGGGTGGCAATGGGAGAATTCCCAGAAAAGGGACAGCAGGGACAGGGAAGGGCACATCTGGTGTCACAAGGAAGTCAAATTCTGAGCTCTGAGAATTCCTGACAGAGGAGTCCATCCTTATCCCGAGAATTCCTGACAGACAAACCCATCCTTATCCTGAGAATTCCCACCACAGGAGCCCATCCTTATCCCGAGAATTCCCACCACAGGAACCCATCCTTATCTCGTGCTGTCCCAGTGAGAGCTCCAGGGAACATCCCAGGGATCAGGGAGAGGGATGATGGATGCAAGGACCTGGCTCAGCAGGAACCATGGATGCTTTTCCCACCCCGGATCAGTGGGATCTTCCAGCACCGATCCCACCATGGATCAGTGGGGTTCTTCCCACCCTTTTCCCACCTGGGATCAGTGGGATCCTCCAGCACCAACCCCACCATGGATCAGTGGGGTTCTTCCCACACTTTTCCCACCTGGGATCAGTGGGATCCTCACTTTTCCCACCCCAGATCAGTGGGATCCTCCACTTTTCCCACCCCGAATCAGTGGGATCCTCCAGCACCAATCCCACCATGGATCAGTGGGGTTCTTCCCACACTTTTCCCACTCTGGATCAATGGGATTGCTTCCTCCACTTTTCCCACTCTGGATCAGTGGGATCCTCCACCTCTCCCACCATGGATCAGTGGGGTTCTCCCCACACTTTTCCCACTCTGGATCACTGGGATCCTCCAGCACCAATCCCACCCCGGACCAGCGGGATCCACTTTTCCCACCCCGGACCAGCAGGATCCTCTCCCGGCTCACTCCCAGCCTCCCCTCGGTGCCACCGGCCCCGAATGTCCCCACGGGGGTCTCCCCTTTCCCTTCCTCCACGGGGCCGGCGCCCACCTCCAGCCCGGAAATTCAGGAAGGGCATCCAGGGAATGGGAACATCCAGGGAGCCTCTGGGGCAGCTCGCCGCCACCAAAGCTGCGCTCGGGGCGGGCGCTGAAATGGCTGCTGGTTCTTGGGGAATTAAAAATGCATGGCTTGGGAATTCTCCGAGCGCCGCAGCTGCTGCGAGCCGGGAAGGGGGGGAAAAGGGGGGAAAGGGGGGAAAAGGGAGAAAAAGGGGGGAAAGGGGGGAAAAAGGGAGAAAAGGGCCGTGCCCAGGGCGCCCTTTGTGCCCCAAAACTCCTGGAGCGCCACGCAGGTGTCTGGCCGGAATCCTGGGAATGTTTCCCAAGGTTTCCTCCTTCCTGCACCTGGAGAAGTCGCGGCTGGTGTGGAAAACGACGCTGGCGGAATTCCCGAGGGGCCGGAGCGGCCGCGGCTGCCGCTGTCACCAGCTCAGGGGACACTTTTGGGGGCAGGGAAGCGGCGCTGGGATTTGTAGGATCTACAGAAAGGTTCCTGGGAATATCCAGGGAATGCTCTGCCTGCAGGGACATCCAAGCTCCCCGAGAGAATCCTGGTTTTGGGATGAGGGAAAACACCCCCACAGGCTCCTTCCCACCAGGAACACCCCAAAATCCCGGATTTTGGCTGCTCCAGAGCCCAGGAAAGGACTGGGAGCAGCCCAGGCCTTCCCAGCCTGAGCTTCCCGTAAAACACAAATCCCAGGAAAACCCAAAACAGGAGGGAAGAGCGACCAAAGGGCGAGGAGAACTCGCGGGAAGGGGGAGGAAAAGGCGGAATCGCCACCTCGGGATTTGGGAGAGGAGAGGGGAGTGAGATAAGAGCCGTGACATCCTGAGCGGGAGCGGAAAATCCCGTGGGATCTGGCGCTGAAGGGGAGGAAACGCTTCCCTGCCTGGCAGGAAGCGCCAAGGAGAGAATTCCCAGCCGGATCCAGAGGTTCCGGAGGGGGAGGCGCTCCCGTGGTGGCTCCGGGGGTCACGGCAGCACCGGGAGGGATTTTCCTGCTCTCCAGCCCTTCTTCAGGGCTCGCCCGGCTGGAATTCCAGCCCTGGGAATGCGCATCCAGCGATTCCAGAGGCGCCGGGAAGAGAAATGGGATGCTGGCAGGAGGAGATTCTCCTCCTGGGAACGGGAGGGAGAAGATTCCAGAGTTTTTCATCGGCCCCCAAGAAATTCAACTCGGCACAGGGAATGAATTGTGCCAGAGATCCGGGAGGTTTGCAGCCGGCTTTCCCGAGGATCCTGGGATCCTTGTTCCCATCCCAACCCTCAAATCCCAAAGGATCCTGGGTTTTGGGATCCTTCTCCCATCCAAACCCTGACATTCCCGAGGATTCTGCATTCTGGGATTCTTCACATCCCAACCCTCCCATTCCCAAAGGATCCTGGGATTCTCATTCCCATCCCAACCCCGACATTCTCAGGAATCCAGGAACCCTCGTTCCATCCCAAACCTCACATTCCCAAGGACCCTGGATCCTGGGCTTCTTGTTCCCATCCCAACCCTCACATTCCTGAGGATTCTGGGCTTCTTGTTCCCATCCCAACCCTCACATTTTTCCAGAAAATTCCCTAGGAAAAAACCCCAAACCAGGCCCAGTTTTTCCGGGAAAACAAAACTCATCCACGGATCCGGAAAAATCGTCACCTCCCGCTGCCGCCCCCCTGTCCCCTGAGGATGGCAGCGACACCAGGGAGAGCTCCGGGATCTCCCATCCCAACGGGATCCCCCAGGGACCCTCCAAAGGATCGGGAACCACACGGGGAGGACCCCGCAGGCCTCATCCCGGATTCCAGTCGCTTTTCCAGGCGGGATCATCCCAAGGACGCGGCCGCGGGGCCGGGAAGGGCCGCGGGCGTTTCCTGCGGGAGGGAACGAGCGGCCGACGGCGCTTCCGGCCATTCTTGCCGCTCCCCGGAGGGTTTCCAGAAAAAGCAGAGTGATCCAGGCCTGGAAGCTGAAATCATTCCCGAAAAAAAAGGCAGGAATGCCAGCCCTTCCTATGGGATGAGGCGGCAGCCAGCCCAGACCCCAAACTCCGTTTTTGGGGTTTTTGGTGCCCGGCACTGAGTCCAAACCCATCGGGGTCTCCTGGTTCTTCTAATCCCAGCGTGAAAATTCCACTGGAATTTGGGATGGGATTCCCAGGGAAGTGTTGGGGTCCCCGTCCCTGGAGGTGTCCAGGGAATTCCTGGATGTGGCACTCAGGGCTCTGGGTTGGGGACCGGGCACGGGTCCTTGGGCTTGGTGACCTTGGAGGGTTTTTCCAACATAAATAATTCTGGGATCTGGGCTTCTGGAATTCTGAGGTTCTGGGGGTTTGGATTGCGGGATTCTGGACTGTGGGAATATGGGATTTTGGATTCTGAGATTCTGGGATTGTGGGATTCAGGCATTTTGGGATTCTGGGGTTTTGGATTCTGGGATTCTCAATTATGGGATCGTGGATTTCTGGGATCTGGATTGTGGGATTCTGGAATTTTGGATTCTAAGATTCTGGGGTTCTGGAATCTGGGATTCCATTCTGAGATTCTGGGATTGTGGGGTTCAGGCATTTTGGGATTCTGGGATTCTCGAGTCTAGGGTTCTGGATTATGGGATCGTGGATTTCTGGGATCTGGATTGTGGGATTCTGGGGTTCTGGATTGTGGGATTCTGGAATTTTGGATTCTAAGATTCTGGGGTTCTGGAATCTGGGATTCCGGAATTTTGGATTCTGAGATTCTGGGATTCTGGAATCCTGGATGTTGGGATTTGGGGATTCTGGGATTCTCAGGTTCTGGAATTCTGGGATTCTGGATTCTGGCATTTGGATTTCTGGGATTTGGGGATTCTGAAATCCTGGATTCTCCGATTCTGAGTTCTGGCATTCTGAGATTCTAAGATCCTGGATTCTGGGATTTGGGGATTCTGGGGTTCTGGGATACTGAAGTTCTAGGACTCAGGATTCTGGGATTCTGGAATTTTGGATTCTGAGATTCTGGAATCCTGGATTTTGGGATTTGGGGATTCTGGGATTCTCAGGTTCTGGGATTTTGATGTTCTGGATTCTGGCATTTGGATTTCTGGGATTTGGGGATTATGAAATCCTGGATTCTGGGATTTGGGGATTCTGGGTGCTGGGATTCTCAGATTCTGAGTTCTGCCATTCTGAGATTCTAAGATCCTGGATTCTGGGATTTGGGGATTCTGGGGTTCTGGGATACTGAAGTTCTAGGACTCGGGATTCTGGGATTCTGAAATCCTGGATTCTGGGATTTGGGGATTCTGAAATCCTGGATTTCTGGGATTTGGGGCTTCTGGAGTTCTAGGACTCAGGATTCTGGGATTCCCTGAAAGTGCCCCCCACAACAGCATCCCCTCCCCGCCGGGACTGTGCGGGGCCATGCAGGGGACACCTGCGGGGTGCAGGGCACATCTTTGGGGTGCAGGGGGCTCTGCGGGGTGCAGGGGACACCTGTGGGGTGCAGGGGACATCTTTGGGGTGCAGGGGACACCTGCGGGGTGCAGGGGGCCACTTTGGGGTGCCATGGGGACATCTTCGGGGTGCAGAGGACATCTTTGGGGTGTAGGGGACACCTGCGGGGTGCAGGGGACATCTTTGGGGTGTAGGGGACACCTGCGGGGTGCAGGGGACATCTTTGGGGTGCAGGGGACACCTTTGGGGTGTAGGGGACACCTGTGGGGTGCAGGGGACATCTTTGGGGTGCCCTCCCGGGACCCCAGCCCTGCCAGCACCGCCCTGCCACCCCCGGGCCCCGCACGGCCCCGTTTGTCCCCGAGTCACGCGCCAGGGCCACCCCGGTGTCACCGAGCCGCCGGGGCCCTCAATATTTCATGAGAGAGGAACCGGCCGCTCCCTGCTCGGGTTACCGACAGCGCGTCCCTGCTGTCCCCAGCGCCAGCCGGGCGGCCTGGCACGGCCACACGCTGTCACCCGCTGCCACCCAGCCTGGCACTGCCACCCGCTGTCACCCAGCCTGGCACGGCCACACGCTGTCACCCGGCCTGGCACGGCCACCCACTGTCACCCATTGCCACCCGACCCTTTGTCACCCTCTGTCAGCCACTGCCACCCTCTGCCACACGCTGCCACCAGGCCTGGCCAGTGCCACCCTCTGCCAGCCACTACCACTCTCTGTCACCTGCTGCCAGCCTCTGTCCCCAGGCCTGGCTGCTGCCACCCTCTGCCACACGCTGCCACCAGAAATGGCCAGTGCCACCCTCTGTCACCCACTACCACTCTCTGTCACCTGCTGCCAGCCTCTGTCCCCAGGCCTGGCTGCTCTGCTGCTCTGCCACCACTGCCACCAGCTGCCACCAGGCCTGGCACCCACTGCCACCACTGCCACCAGGCCTGGCCCCCACTGCCCCCACTGCCACCAGGCCTGGCCAGTGCCACCCTCTGTCCCTTGCTGTCACCCTCTGCAACCACTGCCACCGGGCCTGGCACCCACTGCCACTGCTGCCACCTGCTGTCACCCACCGCCACCAGATGCCACCCTCTGCCACCAGCTGCCAGCCGGCCTGGCACCCAGCGCCACTCGCTGCCACCGCTGCCACCCACTGCCACCCGCTGTCCCCTGCCCGAGCTGCGGGGCTGTCACCGGGGCGGCACCGCCCGCCCCCGAGCCGTGCCCGTTGTCACAGTGACAGCGGTGACAGCGGTGACAGAGCCGCGCTGCCTCCGGGAGTGGGATGGTGGCAATTTACTCTTTGTGCTCCTTTTAGCTGCGGCTCCCGCTCCCGCGCCGGGGGGGAGGGAGCTCGGGATCCGGGAATTCGGGAATTCGGGGGTTGAGGGAGTCAGGGAGTCAGGGGAATCGGGAATTTGGGGATTGAGGGAGTCAGGGAGTCAGGGGAATCGGGGATCCGGGAGTCGGGAATTCGGGGGTTGAGGGAGTCAGGGGAATCGGGGATCCGGGAGTCGGGAATTTGGGGGTTGAGGGAGTCAGGGAGTCAGGGGAATCGGGGATCCGGGAGTCGGGAATTTGGGGGTTGAGGGAGTCAGGGAGTCAGGGGAATCGGGGATCCCGGAGTCGGGAATTTGGGGATTGAGGGATGCAGGGGATTCAGGGGATCCGGGCAGTTGGGAATTCGGGAATTCGGGGGTTGAGGGAGTCAGGGAGTCAGGGGAATCGGGGATCCGGGGAGTCGGGAATTCGGGGATTCAGGGAGTCAGGGAGTCAGGGGAATCGGGGATCCGGGGATTTGGGAATTCGGGGATTGAGGGATGCAGGGGATTAGGGGATTGGGGGAGTCAGGGATTCAGGGAATTCAGGGGAATCAGGGATTCAGGGAATTGGGGGATTCAGGGGAGTCAGCTATTATGGGGATTTAGGAATTCAGGGATTCAGAGGGTTCAGGGAATTCGGGGATTCAGGCAAATCAGGGATTCAGGGAATTTGGGAAGTCAGGGGAGTCAGCGATTATGGGGATTTAGGGATTCAGGGATTCAGAGGGTTCAGGGAATTCGGGGAATTGGGGAATTCAGGGAAGTCAGGGAATTTGGGGAATTGAGAGAATCAGGGGAGTCAGGGGATGTGGGAGATTCAGGAAATTCAGGGAATCTGGGGAATTTGGGGAATTCAGAGAATCAGGGGAGTCAGGGGATGTAGGAGATTCAGGAATTTCAGGGGATTCAGGGAATTCAGGGAATTTGGGGAATTCAGAGATAGCTGGAGCAGCAGAGAGCAGGAAGAGAACAGGATCCTGTCCCCATTCCCTGGCTCTGCTCACCCCCATTCCCAATTTTCCTCACCTCCCGTGCAGAAAGGACCCGGAGCGCTCCAAGGACCCTCCACCCACGGCTTTTCCCTGGAAAATCCGGGAGCAGCCCCACTGCACACGGATCCCTGAGCTCCACCCCAAATCCATCACGGCCAGAGAGGGCAAGGGGAGAACAGAATTCCCCTCTGGAATACTGGAGAGGGGAGGGGAGACCAGAATTCCCCTCTGGAATACAGGAGAGGAGAAAGGGGAGAACAGAATTCCCCTCTGGAATACTGGGAGAGGAGAAAGGGGAGAACAGAATTCCCCTCTGGAACACAGGGCAGGGGAACATGGAGAGATGGGAATGGGAGCCCAGGTTTCCCCTGGAACACGGAGAGAGGGAGGAAGGGAAGCCTGGATTGCTTCCCTGGAATACAGGAGAGGAGAAAGGGGAGAACAGAATTCCTCTATGGAATCCTGGGAGAGGAGAAAGGGGAGAACAGAATTCCCCTCTGGAATACTGGAGAGGGGAGGGGAGAACAGAATTCCCCTCTGGAATACAGGGCAGGGGAAGGGGAGCCTGGAACATGGAGAGATGGGAATGGGAGCCCAGGTTTCCCCTGGAACACGGGGAGAGGGAGGAAGGGAAGCCCGGGATGCTCCCCTGGAATACAGGAGAGGGAAGGGGAGCTGAGGCAGCGTCCCTGGAACATGGAAAGAGCCCAGGCTGCATCCCTGGAATACTGAGAGAGAGGAAAGGGAAGCCCAGGATGCCTCCCTAGAACACTGGGAGATGGGAAAAGGAACCCAGGATGCTTCCCTGGAACACTGAGGGAGGGGAAGGGGAAGCCCAGGCTGCTCCCTGGAATGTGAGAGGGAAAGGGGAGTTCAGGCTGTTCCCCTGGGATACAGGAGAGGGGGAAGAGGAGCCTGGAACACGGAGAGAGGAAAGGGAAGCACAGGATGGCTCCTGGAACACCAGGAGATGACAAAGGAGCCTGGGCTGCTTGCCTGGAATGCTGAGAGGAGAGGGGGAGTCCAAGCTGCTCCCTGGAACATGGAAAGAGCCCAGGGTGCTTCCCTGGAACACTGGGAGATGGGAAAAGGAGCCTGGGCTGCATCCCTGGAACGCCGTGAGATGGAAAAGGGAAGCCCAGGCTGCTTCCCTGGAACACTGAGAGGGAAAAGGAGCCCGGGCTGCTCCCCTGGAACATGGAAAGAACCCAGGATACATCCCTGGAACATTGGGAGATGGGAAAAGGAGCCCGGGCTGCTCCCTGGAAACTGTGAGAGGAGAGGGGGAGTCCAGGCTGCTTCCTGGAACACTGGGAGAGTCCAGGATGCTCCCTGGAACATGGAAAGAACCCAGGATGCTCCCTGGAACATGGAAAGAACCCAGGATGCTCCCTGGAACACTGAGGGAGGAAAGGGAAGCCCAGGCTGCTCCCTGGAACACTGGGAGAGGGAAAGGGGAATCCAAGCTGCTCCCGGGAATACAGGAGAGGAGAAGGGGGGAATGGAACCCCGAGAGATGGGAAAGGGAGCCCAGGTTTCCCCTGGAACACGGAGAGAGGGAGGAAGGGAAGCCCGGGCTGCATCCCTGGAATACAGGAGAGGAGAAGGGGGGAATGGAACCCCGAGAAACGGGAATGAGAGCCCAGGTTTCCCCTGGAACACGGAGAGAGGGAGGAAGGGAAGCCCGGGCTGCATCCAAGAACCCAGGATGCATCCCTGGAACACTGAGGGAGGAAAGGGAAGCCCAGGCTGCATCCCTGGAACACTGAGACAGGGAAAAGGAGCTCGGGCTGCTTCCCTGGAACACTGGGAGAGGGAAAGGGGAATCCAAGCTGCTCCCGGGAATACAGGAGAGGAGAAGGGGGGAATGGAACCCCGAGAAACGGGAATGAGAGCCCAGGTTTCCCCTGGAACACGGAGAGAGGGAGGAAGGGAAGCCCGGGCTGCATCCCTGGAATACAGGAGAGGGAAGGGGAGCTGAGGCAGCATCCCTGGAACATGGAAAGAGCCCGGGCCGTATCCCTGGAATACTGAGAGAGGGGAAAGGGAAGCCCAGGATGCCTCCCTGGAACATTGGGAGGTGGGAAAGGGAACCCAGGCTGCTCCCTGGAATACAGGAGGGAGAAAAAGGAATGCGGGCTGCATCCCTGGAACACCGAGAGAGGGAAAAGGAGCCCGGGCTGCATCCCTGGAATACAGAGAGAGGGAAAAGGAGCCCAGGAATGCAGAAGAGGACAGGGGGAGTCCAAAATTCTCCCCTGGCGTAAGGATGGAAAGAGCCCAGGATGCCTCCCTGGAACACTGGGAGGTGGGAAAGGGAACCCAGGCTGCTCCCTGGAATACAGGAGGGAGAAAAAGGAATGCGGGCTGCATCCCTGGAACACCGAGAGAGGGAAAAGGAGCCCGGGCTGCATCCCTGGAATACAGAGGGAGGGAAAAGGGAGCCTGGGCTGCATCCCTGGAATACAGAGAGAGGGAAAAGGAGCCCAGGAATGCAGAAGAGGACAGGGGGAGTCCAAAATTCTCCCCTGGCGTAAGGAAAGATGGCTGCATCCCTGGAATACAGAGAGAGGGAAAAGGAGCCCGGGCAGCCTCGCTGGGATGCAGGAGATGGGAAAAGGAGCCCGGGCAGCCTCCCTGGAATTCAGGAGATGGGAAGAGGAGCCCGGGCTGCATCCCTGGAATTCAGGAGATGGGAAGAGGAGCCCGGGCTGCATCCCTGGAATTCAGGAGATGGGAAGAGGAGCCCGGGCTGCATCCCTGGAATTCAGGAGATGGGAAGAGGAGCCCGGCACCCCCGGCCGTGCCCCCTCCCCGCACTCGCGCTCCACACGTGCCTCGCCGCCCGCACGTGGTGCCGCGCGGGGGAGGCAGCGCTGGGAATTTTTAGGGGCTGGAAATCTCGGCAGAACGTTCCGTAGCGTAGGGCTGCTCGGCTCTGCCAGAGCCGTTTTGGGGGGGTTCGGGTGGTTTTGGGCGGTTTTGTGTCCCCCCCGGAGCACGAGCGAGCAGCGCAGCACCAAACACAGGCGGCTGGGGCGGGGGGTGGGGGGTTCAGGCCAGAATTCCCACAATATTGAGAATATTCAGGAATTATCCACGTGCTGGGACGTTTAGGGCTTGCAGGCTGCTCGGCAACACCAAAAAAAAAACCCAAAATAACAGCGGTGCCCCATCCCTGGGAGTGCCCAAGGCCAGGCTGGAGCAACCCGGGAGACTGAAAAGTGTCCATGGATGGGGATGAGCTTTAAACAGCCTTCCACCCAAAGCATCCCAGGATCATTTTCCGGGAATAAAAGGCCCCTCCTCGGTGCCTTTTTTGCCCCTTTGGCCTGGCCCAGGGCTCCCGTGCAGGTGCAGGGAGCACAAAGAGCCCCCCGAGTTACGTAAGAGCGGCTCCGAGGAGGAATTTCGGGAATCTGCTGCCTCCACCACCCACAGGACAGGAGGACAGAAGTTTTTAGGGAAGTTTTATCCAGGGAAAACCCAGAGGGGACCTGCACCTGCTCAGCTCTGGAGTCTCCTTCCTCAGACCCGGGCTGGGAGGAGCAGAGAGGGATAAATTCACTTTTCCCGAGACATCGGGGGGGCAAATCCACCGGCTGAGGCCCAGGAAGGAAGAGAGCCCCACAGACGCCACAAATCCCATCAAAGCCCTGCTCGGGGCCGTCCTGCACCCCCCGGGGGCCGGGAGCAGCTCCTGAGCCATCCGGGCCGGGCACAACTCCCTGCGCAACTTCAGCTCCCGAGCCAGAAAATCGCGTTTTTTCGGGGGAGGATGGGAAGAGGAGCCCGGGCTGCATCCCTGGAATGCAGGGGATGGGAAGAGGAGCCCGGGCTGCATCCCTGGAATGCAGGGGATGGGAAGAGGAGCCCGGGCTGCATCCCTGGAATACAGAGAGAGGGAAAAGGAGCCCGGGCAGCCTCGCTGGGATGCAGGAGATGGGAAAAGGAGCCCGGGCAGCCTCCCTGGAATTCAGGAGATGGGAAGAGGAGCCCGGGCTGCTGCATCCCTGGAATACAGAGGATGGGAAGAGGAGCCCGGGCTGCATCCCTGGAATTCAGGGGATGGGAAGAGGAGCCCGGGCTGCATCCCTGGAATTCAGGGGATGGGAAGAGGAGCCCGGGCTGCATCCCTGGAATTCAGGAGATGGGAAGAGGAGCCCGGCACCCCCGGCCGTGCCCCCTCCCCGCACTCGCGCTCCACACGTGCCTCGCCGCCCGCACGTGGTGCCGCGCGGGGGAGGCAGCGCTGGGAATTTTTAGGGGCTGGAAATCTCGGCAGAACGTTCCGTAGCGTAGGGCTGCTCGGCTCTGCCAGAGCCGTTTTGGGGGGGTTCGGGTGGTTTTGGGCGGTTTTGTGTCCCCCCCGGAGCACGAGCGAGCAGCGCAGCACCAAACACAGGCGGCTGGGGCGGGGGGGGTTCACGCCAGAATTCCCACAATATTGAGAATATTCAGGAATTATCCACGTGCTGGGACGTTTAGGGCTTTCAGGCTGCTCGGCAACACCAAAAAAAACCCCAAAATAACAGCGGTGCCCCATCCCTGGGAGTGCCCAAGGCCAGGCTGGAGCAACCCGGGAGACTGAAAAGTGTCCATGGATGGGGATGAGCTTTAAACAGCCTTCCACCCAAAGCATCCCAGGATCATTTTCCGGGAATAAAAGGCCCCTCCTCGGTGCCTTTTTTGCCCCTTTGGCCTGGCCCAGGGCTCCCGTGCAGGTGCAGGGAGCACAAAGAGCCCCCCGAGTTACGTAAGAGCGGCTCCGAGGAGGAATTTCGGGAATCTGCTGCCTCCACCACCCACAGGACAGGAGGACAGAAGTTTTTAGGGAAGTTTTATCCAGGGAAAACCCAGAGGGGACCTGCACCTGCTCAGCTCTGGAGTCTCCTTCCTCAGACCCGGGCTGGGAGGAGCAGAGAGGGATAAATTCACTTTTCCCGAGACATCGGGGGGGCAAATCCACCGGCTGAGGCCCAGGAAGGAAGAGAGCCCCACAGACGCCACAAATCCCATCAAAGCCCTGCTCGGGGCCGTCCTGCACCCCCCGGGGGCCGGGAGCAGCTCCTGAGCCATCCGGGCCGGGCACAACTCCCTGCGCAACTTCCCGAGCCAGAAAATCGCGTTTTTTCGGGGGAGATCCACCCCCTCCTGCCCAAACCACAGCCGGGGGAGCGGCAAAACCAACACCAGGCCCGGGCCACAAACCCCCCCCCCCCCGGCACCCCCCAAACTCTGCCGCCGCCTCCCGTTCCCGGGAACAATCCGCCCCCAAAATCCCGGCAGGAGCCCCGAGCACGCCCCGTTCCCCGCTTTTCTCCCCCCAAACCCCGCCGCTCCCGCTGCCCACGCGCCCCCCGGGCACATCGCAGCCCCCGCAGCCTCGGCCTCCGGTCCCCAAAAACCCCACGCCCATCCCCGCCGCTCCCGGCGCCGGCCCCGCTCCCGCCCCCGCGGCCCCCGAGCATCCCCCGCGCTCCCGCCCCCGACCCCCGGCACGGCGCATCCCGCCTCCCCCGGTGCCTCCCCCGTTTCTCGGTGTCCCCCGGTTCCTCCCGCCCCGCCCCGCCGGGTTCTCCCCCCTCCCGGGATGAGCCGCGGGGGCGGGGGGCAGGCGGCGACCCCCGCGCCGGGCAGCCAGAGCTCCTCGGTGCCCCCCGGTGCCCCCCGAAACCCGCCCGGTGACCCCGGGGCGAGGCACCGGCACCTCCCCGGCCCCTCCGAGGGCACCGGGCGGGTCCCGGCCGCACAGCCCCGGGGGGAGCGGGGCAGCCCCAGCCCCGCGCTCGGGGGGCGGCGGGACCCCCGGGCCGGTGCCGTTACCTGGCTCGCTGCCCCTCTCGGCCGGCGGCCGCTCCGCTGCTGGCGCCCGCGGGGCCGGATCCCGCAGGAAACTCCCGGCCCCGGCGGCTCCGCTCGGCCCCTTTCCTGCCAGGAAGGGACACCCGGACCCGAGGCCACCGCCCCCGGGCGCGTCCTGCCCGGCCAGGGGACAGCGGGACAGCCCGGGGCTCACAGGGGACAGGGGGGCTCACAGGGGACAGGGGGACAGCCCGGGGCTCACAGGGGACAGCGGGGCTCACAGGGGACAGCCCGGGGCTCACAGGGGACAGCGGGGCTCACAGGGGACAGCCCGGGCCGCCCTCCGGCCGCGGGGCACCGCCAGTCGGGATGGGGCACAGGGCAGTACAGGGGCACAGGCGACTGCGGGTGACAGGGGCATGCGGCATGTCCAGCTGCGGGGACATGCTGCATGGACTGGGGTCCCTGGAGTCAGTGCCTGGCTTTGGTGGCAGTGCCAGCTCTGGGGTCTCTGGGGTCAGTGCCCGCTGTGGGGGCAGTGCCCGCTCTGGGGTCTCTGGGGGCAGTGCCAGCTCTGGGGTCAGTGCCCGGCTTTGGTGGCAGTGCCCGGCTTTGGTGGCAATGCCAGCTGCGGGGTCAGTGCCCGGCTTTGGTGGCAGTGCCAGCTGCGGGGGCAGTGCCCGGCTTTGGTGGCAGTGCCAGCTGTGGGGTCACTCCAGCTCCGGACGCGCTGCCCGGCCCTATCGGCAGCGCAGGAAACACCTTGGCGGGACCGGGATTGTCCCTTCCTGCGGGACCCGGGCGGGGACAGGCCCGGCACGGGGACAGAGGGACGCGGGGACAGAGGGACACGGGGACAGGCGGTGCCCTGGCTGTGGCGCCCGCTGTGGCACTGCCCCGGCCAGGCGTGGGTGGGGACACAATGCCGGAGCTGGGCGGGGACAAGGGGACAAGGGGACAAGGTCACAGCTCCTGCCGGGCACGGGGCCAGCTCACAGCGCGGTGACCCCTGGCACGGAAGGAGGGACTCACCCCCTCCCACACCGCTGCCCGCCCCGCGTGTCCCCATGTCCCCTCCCCCTGTCCCCTGCGTGTCCCCATCCCCCTTTTCCTGGCCCACCTGGATGTCGCCATCCCCCTTTTCCTGTCCCCATCCCCCCTTTTCCTGTCCCCCCTTTTCCTGCCCTCTCCGATGTCCCCAAGCCCTCCCTGCCCTGGTGTGCCCCTCCAGCTGTCCCCTGCCCTCTCACGTGTCCCCTCACCTCCTTTTCCTGCTCCCCGCACGTGTCCCTGTCACCCCCCATGTCCCCATGCATGTCCCTCTCCCCTACCCTGTCCCCATGAGTGTCCCCATCCCCTGCACCCTGTCCCCCCAGCCTGTCCCCACTGTGTCCCCATGTGTGTCCCCCTCCCCTGCACCCTGCCCCCCCACCCTGTCCCCACGCATGTCCCCGTCCCCCCAAGCCTGTCCCCACGCGTGCAGGAGCTCAGGCGTGTGACAAAGCCACACAGGGCAGTGCCATGTGCCAGTGCCCCCAAGTGCCACCCTCCCTCCTGCCACAGCCCTGCCCGACAATTGTCCCCGCTTTTGTCACCGGAGCTGTCCCGGGGCTCGGGGACAGAGGGGACACGCCCACCCCTGGGACATCTCTCCAGCATTCCCGGGGATTTGTGTCCCTTCCTCCTCTGCCCGTGTCACCGCTGTCATCCCCAGGCTCAGGAGCAGCGCCCAGCTTTGTCCTTTGGCCTGGTTCGGATCCAGAGATTTTATTGGGATTTTTTGGGATTTTTTACCTCGCGGAAGGGAAACGTCCCGGATTTCCTTCAGGAGAGCCCAGGAGGCGCCGCTCCCGGCAGGCTGCCCTGTCCCCCACATTCCAGAAGCTCTCCGAGGGGCCGGGACAATTCCAGCGGCCCCATGGCACCGGAACAAATCCCGCTGGGACGGCGGGAATGGGGCAGGACCCTCGCATGGGAGTGGGATCGGGAATGGGATCAGGAAATGAGGACTGGGATTGGGAATGGGATTGGGACTGGGATCAGGAATGGGCTCAGGAAATGCGGACTGGGATCGGGAATGGGATCAGGAAATGGGGACTGGGATTGGGAATGGGATCACGAACAGCACCAGGAGTGGGATCAGGAATAGGATCAGGAAATGAGGACTGGGATGGGGAATGGGATCAGGAAATGAGGACTGGGATTGGGAATGGGATTGGGACTGGGATCAGGAATGGGTTCAGGAAATGAGGACTGGGATCGGGAATGGGATTGGGAATGGGATCAGGAAATGAGGACTGGGATTGGGATGGGAAATGGGACTGGGAGTGGGATCAGGAATGGGATCAGGAAATGAGGATTAGGATGGGAAATGGAACTGGGAGTGGGATCAGGAATGGGATTCCTCTGGGCATCCCTCTGATCCCACTGGGATCCTGCTGGCCATCCTAGCTGTATCCCACTGATTGTCCCTCTGATCCCCCTGGATCTTGCCTGGGCACAGACAGGGCTGGCAGCTCCCAGGAAAATCCCCTTTCCATGCCTGTATCCTGAGTTTCCTGCTCTGGAGAACCCCAGGTGTTCCCTGGGCACCTGGCTGGGGAAGGGCTGGGAAGGATCCAGGCAGAGCCCAGGGAGGGTCCAGGCAGGATTTGGGAAAAACCCAGGCAGGCTCTGGGAAGTGTCTGGGCAGGGTCTGAGCAGGATCCAGGAAAGATCCAGGCAGGACCTGGGCAGGGGCTGGACAGGACTTGGTCAGGATTCAGGAGAGATCCAGACAGGGTCTAGCAAGGATCCAGGCAGGACCTGGGCAGGATTTGGAAAAGATCCAGGCAGGGTTGGGACAAGGTTTGGTCAGGAACTGGAAAAGATCCAGGCAGGGTTTGTGACAGGATCCAGGACAGATCCAGGCAGGGTTTGGGCCAGGATCCGGGACAGATCCAGGCCAGGATCCAGGACAGACCCAGGACAGACCCAGGCAGGGTTTGGGGCAGGATCCAGGACAGATCCAGCCAGGGTTTGGATTGGGAATGGGGGGGATCACAGGCCAGGATCCAGGCCAGACCCAGGCAGGGTTTGGGCCAGGATCCAGGACAGACCCAGGACAGATCCAGGCAGGGTTTGGGGCAGGATCTGGGACAGATCCAGGCAGAGTTTGGGGCAGGATCCAGGACAGATCCAGGCCAGGATCCAGGCCAGACCCAGGCAGGGTTTGGGCCAGGATCCAGGACAGATCCAGACAGGGTTTGGGGCAGGATCCGGGACGGATCCAGGCCAGGATCCAGGACAGATCCAGGCAGGGTTTGGGGCAGGATCCGGGACGGACCCAGGCAGGGATCCGGATCCGGGACGGATCCAGGCCAGGATCCAGGACGGATCCAGGCAGGGTTTGGGGCAGGATCCGGGACAGACCCAGGCAGGGTTTGGGCCAGGATCCAGGACGGATCCAGGCAGGGTTTGGGGCAGGATCCGGGACGGATCCAGGCCAGGATCCAGGACGGATCCAGGCAGGGTTTGGGGCAGGATCCGGGACGGATCCAGGCCAGGATCCAGGCCAGACCCAGGCAGGCTCGGCTCAGGTTGCCACCAAGCCGAGCAGGGCTGTCCCAGGCTGTCCCCACGCCCGAGCGGGTGGCCCTCCGCAGGTGACACACACAGGGACAGAGCCTGTGTCCCTTCACAGCCACCCCACACTGCCCTGAATGCCGGGAATGCCAGGATAACCCCATCCAGCCACTCCCCTCAATCCTGGGAGAACCCTATGCACCTGCACCCCTAAATCCCGGGATAACCCCATCCATCGGTCCCCTAAATCCTAGGATAAACCCACCCAGCTACACTCCTGAATCCTGGGACAACCCCATCCAGCTCTCTGCTAAATCCCGGGATAACCCCATCCAGCTGTTCCCTTAAATCCCGGGATAACCCCATCCAGCCAGGACAACCCCATCCAGCTGCTCCCCTAAATCCTGGGATAACCCCATCCAGCTGCTCCCCTGAATCCCGGGATAACCCCATCCAGCCGGGATAACCCCATCCATCTGCTCTCCTAAATCCCGGGATAACCCCATCCAGCCAGCTGTACCCCTAAATCCCGGGATAACCCCATCCAGCCGCTCCCCTGGGTCCCGGGCTGGATTTTAGGAAGAGGATTTTCCCCCGGGGGCGCTGCCCAGGCTCCCCAGGGAATGGTGACATTCCCAAGGCTGCCAGAGCTCCCGCTGGGATTTCAGGGTGTCTGTGCAGGGCCAGGAGCTGGATTCTGATCCCTTCAGGTCCCTCCAGCTCAGGATTTCCGTAATCCCGGGATTCTGCCCCAAAACGGGGAGCAGGGACCCGCCCAGCCATGGATTTGCTGCCACCTAGAGCAGGACCGGAGCTGGAACCTCGGGAAGTTCGGGGAATTCCAATTTTACTGCTGCAGGAACAACCTCCCAGCGCCGGGAGCTGTGGGCATGGAAAGCGGCTCTTCCCAAAAGGCTCTGGGAATTCTGGCCGCCACCAAACTCCCGGCGCAAGGGAGGCTGTGCCCGTCCCGGGCTTCCCTGGGCAAGGAAAACCTGGAAACAAGGGAGAGAATCCGCCAAAAATCCCTCCTGGGAACGGGTGGGAATGGTCGGCCTGGGGGAGAGGAGGATCAGGATTTCAGCAGGATGGGAAAAGAGGGAAAAATTCTTCTCAGCACTGCCAGAAATTAAAATAAAACACCCCGAAACTTAAAAAAAAAAATCCACCCCAAAACACCACCAGGAAGAGGAGAACTCAGCACAGGCACACAGAGAAATTGTGGGATGTTCAAAATCCTCGGGAATATCGAAAATCCTGCTCGTGAGGGATTTATGGGTGCGGCTGGATGGGGTTGTCCCGGGATTTAGGGGACAGCTGGATGGGGTTATCCTGGCTGGATGGGTTTATCCCGGGATTTAGGTGTGCAGCTGGATGGAGTTATTCCAGGATTTAGGGATGCGGCTGGATGGAGTTTATCCCAGCTGGATGGGGTTTATCCCGGCTGGATGGGGTTATCCCGGCTGGATGGAGTTATCCCGGGATTTAGGTGTGCAGCTGGATGGGGTTAATCCCAGTTGGATGGGGTTACCCGGCTGGATGGGGTTTATCCCGGCTGGATGGAGTTATCCCGGGATTTAGGTGTGCAGCTGGATGGGTTTATCCCAGTTAGATGGG
>NW_024499062.1:1060225-1065289 GCF_017590055.1 Onychostruthus taczanowskii | reverse complement strand
CAGGATCCAGGACAGATCCAGGCAGGGTTTGGGCCAGGATCCGGGACAGATCCAGGCCAGGATCCAGGCCAGACCCAGGCAGGGTTTGGGCCAGGATCCAGGACAGATCCAGACAGGGTTTGGGGCAGGATCCGGGACGGATCCAGGCCAGGATCCAGGACAGATCCAGGCAGGGTTTGGGGCAGGATCCGGGACAGACCCAGGCAGGGTTTGGGCCAGGATCCAGGACGGATCCAGGCAGGGTTTGGGGCAGGATCCGGGACAGACCCAGGCAGGGTTTGGGCCAGGATCCAGGACGGATCCAGGCAGGGTTTGGGGCAGGATCCGGGACAGACCCAGGCAGGGTTTGGGCCAGGATCCAGGACGGATCCAGGCAGGGTTTGGGGCAGGATCCGGGACGGATCCAGGCCAGGATCCAGGCCAGACCCAGGCAGGCTCGGCTCAGGTTGCCACCAAGCCGAGCAGGGCTGTCCCAGGCTGTCCCCACGCCCGAGCGGGTGGCCCTCCGCAGGTGACACACACAGGGACAGAGCCTGTGTCCCTTCACAGCCACCCCACACTGCCCTGAATGCCGGGAATGCCAGGATAACCCCATCCAGCCAGGATCACCCCATCCATCTGTCCCCTAAATCCCAGGATAAACCCATCCAGCCGGGATAACCCCACCCAGCTCTCTGCTAAATCCCAGGATAACTCCATCCAGCCAGGATCACCCCATCCAGCTGCTCCCCTAAATCCCGGGATAACCCCATCCAGCCAGGACAACCCCATCCAGCTGCTCCCCTAAATCCTGGGATAACCCCATCCAGCTGCTCCCCTGAATCCCGGGATAACCCCATCCAGCCGGGATAACCCCATCCATCTGCTCTCCTAAATCCCGGGATAACCCCATCCAGCCAGCTGTACCCCTAAATCCCGGGATAACCCCATCCAGACGCTCCCCTAAATCCCGGGATAACCCCATCCAGCCAGCTGTACCCCTAAATCCCGGGATAACCCCATCCAGCCGCTCCCCTGGGTCCCGGGCTGGATTTTAGGAAGAAGATTTTCCCCCGGGGGCGCTGCCCAGGCTCCCCAGGGAATGGTGACATTCCCAAGGCTGCCAGAGCTCCCGCTGGGATTTCAGGGTGTCTGTGCAGGTCCAGGAGCTGGATTCTGATACCCTCAGGTCCCTCCAGCTCAGGATTACCGTAATCCCGGGATTCTGCACCAAAACGGGGAGCAGGGACCCGCCCAGCCATGGATTTGCTGCCACCTAGAGCGGGACCGGAGCTGGAACCTCGGGAAGTTCGGGGAATTCCAATTTTACTGCTGCAGGAACAACCTCCCAGCGCCGGGAGCTGTGGGCATGGAAAGCGGCTCTTCCCAAAAGGCTCTGGGAATTCTGGCCGCCACCAAACTCCCGGCGCAAGGGAGGCTGTGCCCGTCCCGGGCTTCCCTGGGCAAAGAAAACCTGGAAACAAGGGAGAGAATCCGCCAAAAATCCCTCCTGGGAACGGGTGGGAATGGTCGGCCTGGGGGAGAGGAGAATCAAAATTCCAGCAGGATGGCAAAAGACAGAAAAATTCTTCTCGGGCCAGGATCCAGGACGGATCCAGGCAGGGTTTGGGGCAGGATCCGGGACGGATCCAGGCCAGGATCCAGGACGGATCCAGGCAGGGTTTGGGGCAGGATCCGGGACGGATCCAGGCCAGGATCCAGGCCAGACCCAGGCAGGCTCGGCTCAGGTTGCCACCAAGCCGAGCAGGGCTGTCCCAGGCTGTCCCCACGCCCGAGCGGGTGGCCCTCCGCAGGTGACACACACAGGGACAGAGCCTGTGTCCCTTCACAGCCACCCCACACTGCCCTGAATGCCGGGAATGCCAGGATAACCCCATCCAGCCACTCCCCTCAATCCTGGGAGAACCCTATGCACCTGCACCCCTAAATCCCGGGATAACCCCATCCATCGGCCCCCTAAATCCTAGGATAAACCCACCCAGCTACACTCCTGAATCCTGGGACAACCCCATCCAGCTCTCTCCTAAATCCCGGGATAACCCCATCCAGCCAGCTGCACCCCTAAATCCCGGGATAACCCCATCCAGACGCTCCCCTAAATCCCGGGATAACCCCATCCAGCCAGCTGTACCCCTAAATCCCGGGATAACCCCATCCAGCCGCTCCCCTGGGTCCCGGGCTGGATTTTAGGAAGAGGATTTTCCCCCGGGGGCGCTGCCCAGGCTCCCCAGGGAATGGTGACATTCCCAAGGCTGCCAGAGCTCCCGCTGGGATTTCAGGGTGTCTGTGCAGGGCCAGGAGCTGGATTCTGATCCCTTCAGGTCCCTCCAGCTCAGGATTTCCGTAATCCCGGGATTCTGCCCCAAAACGGGGAGCAGGGACCCGCCCAGCCATGGATTTGCTGCCACCTAGAGCGGGACCGGAGCTGGAACCTCGGGCCCCTAAATCCCGGGATAACCCCATCCAGCCGCACCCCTAAATCCCGGGATAACCCCATCCAGCCGCACCCCTAAATCCCGGGATAACCCCATCCAGCCAGCTGTACCCCTAAATCCCGGGATAACCCCATCCAGCCGCTCCCCTGGGTCCCGGGCTGGATTTTAGGAAGAAGATTTTCCCCCGGGGGCGCTGCCCAGGCTCCCCAGGGAATGGTGACATTCCCAAGGCTGCCAGAGCTCCCGCTGGGATTTCAGGGTGTCTGTGCAGGTCCAGGAGCTGGATTCTGATACCCTCAGGTCCCTCCAGCTCAGGATTTCCGTAATCCCGGGATTCTGCCCCAAAACGGGGAGCAGGGACCCGCCCAGCCATGGATTTGCTGCCACCTAGAGCAGGACCGGAGCTGGAACCTCGGGAAGTTCGGGGAATTCCAATTTTACTGCTGCA
The DNA here is from genome assembly GCF_017590055.1 of Onychostruthus taczanowskii. Classification (NCBI taxonomy): domain Eukaryota; kingdom Metazoa; phylum Chordata; class Aves; order Passeriformes; family Passeridae; genus Onychostruthus; species Onychostruthus taczanowskii. Next base: position 1,062,406 of record NW_024499062.1, on the reverse strand, counting down.
GGAACAACCTCCCAGCGCCGGGAGCTGTGGGCATGGAAAGCGGCTCTTCCCAAAAGGCTCTGGGAATTCTGGCCGCCACCAAACTCCCGGCGCAAGGGAGGCTGTGCCCGTCCCGGGCTTCCCTGGGCAAAGAAAACCTGGAAACAAGGGAGAGAATCCGCCAAAAATCCCTCCTGGGAACGGGTGGGAATGGTCGGCCTGGGGGAGAGGAGGATCAGGATTTCAGCAGGATGGGAAAAGAGGGAAAAATTCTTCTCAGCACTGCCAGAAATTAAAATAAAACACCCCGAAACTTAAAAAAAAAAATCCACCCCAAAACACCACCAGGAAGAGGAGAACTCAGCACAGGCACACAGAGAAATTGTGGGATGTTCAAAATCCTCGGGAATATCGAAAATCCTGCTCGTGAGGGATTTATGGGTGCGGCTGGATGGGGTTGTCCCGGCTGGAGGAGTTTATCCCGGGATTTAGGGGTACGGCTGGCTGGAGTTATCCCGGGGTTTAGGGGACATCTGGATGTGGTTAGGTACAGCTGGCTGGAGTAATCCCGGGATTTAGGGGTGCAGCTGGATGGGGTTTATCCCGGCTGGATGGGTTTATCCTGGGATTTAGGGGTACAGCTGGCTGGAGTAATCCCGGGATTTAGGGGTGCAGCTGGATAGGGTTTATCCTGGCTGGATGGAGTTATCCCGGGATTTAGGGGTGCGCTGGATGGGGTTTATCCCCGCTGGATGGGGTTTATCCCGGCTGGATGGGGTTATCCCGGGATTTAGGGCCCGAGCAGCCCCCGGGACTGGCCCGGGTGAGCTCCATTCTGAACCCGGGCCAGTTCCTGCCGCTCCCGGAGCGTTCCCGCATCCCCGCCCGAGCGCAGATGGAGCGGAGCAGCCGCCGCCCGTGGGAAGCGGCGTCGGGAACGCGCCCGGGGACAGCTCCAGCTGCGCCTGAGGGGTGGCAGCGGCTGCGCGGGGACATCCCGGAGCCATCTGTCACCTGTCACCCGCCCCGGACCGCCCCCAGCCCCGCAGCTTCCCGTGGGGAGCGATCCCGGCTCTGCCCGGCCCCGCGGGGTGGCGGGGACGGATTTGGGATCAGGGCTGGGATCGGGGAGCGGCCCCAAAGGGACACAAATCTTTGGGATTGGGGAGTGGAGCTGCCCCTCAGGGGACACAAATCTTTGGGATCAGGGCTGGGATCGGGGAGTGGCCCCAAAGGGACACAAATCTTTGGGATCGGGGAGGGAAGGTGACAATGGAGCTGTCCTTGAGGGGACAAAAATCTTTGAGATTGGGGAGCAGAGGTGACAATATAGCTGTCCTTGAGGGGACACAAATCTTTGGGATCAGGGAGCAGCAGTGACAATGGAGCTGCCCCTCAGGGGACACAAATCTTTGGGATCAGGGCTGGGATCGGGGAGCGGCCCCAAAGGGACACAAATCTTTGGGATCAGGGCTGGGATCGGGGAGCAGCGGTGACAATGGAGCTGTCCTGGGGGGACACAAATCTTTGGGATCGGGGAGTGGTGGTGACAATGGAGCTGCCCCTCAGGGGACACAAATCTTTGGGATCAGAGCTGGGATCGTGGAGCGACCCCAAAGGGACAAAAATCTTTGGGATCAGGGAGGGAAGGTGACAATGGAGCTGTCCTGGGGGGACACAAATCTTTGGGATTGGGGAGCAGTGGTGACAAAGGAGCAGTCCTGAGGGAACACAAATCTTTGGGATCAGGGAACAGCGGTGACAATGGACTTGTCCTTGAGGGGACGCAAATCTTTGGGATCAGGGAACAGCGGTGACAATGGAGCTGCCCCTGAGGGGACACAAGCCCCGGTGGCCCAGCCCTCATGGCCGCTCTTCCCCTCCCTCCTGCTGGGCCCGCCCCATTCCCGGGGGGCTGCGGCCGCCCCGTCCCGGGTACCGCCGGTGCCAGCGGGGCCGGCCCGGCACGGCGGGAGGTGGCACGGCTGGCACGGGTGGCACGGGTGGCACGGCTGGCAGGGCTGGCACGGCTGGCAGAGCTGGCACGGGTGGCACGGCTGGCACGGGTGGCACGGCTGGCAGGGCTGGCACGGCTGGCAGAGCTGGCACGGCTGGCACGGGTGGCACGGGTGGCACGGGTGGCATGGCTGGCAGGGCTGGCACGGGTGGCACGGCTGGCACGGGTGGGCCGGCTCGCCCGGG
>NW_024499062.1:1048395-1057810 GCF_017590055.1 Onychostruthus taczanowskii | reverse complement strand
GAGAGGGAGAAACTTCTCCAGCCCAGGCTCCCCAGCAGAGCCTGGGCTGTGCCAGTCCCGGGAAAAGCCCTTGAGAGGGACAGCAACGGGGACAGCTGGAGCTGCCATGCCGGGCTCCTGTGGGGCTGCTGGAAGTGCCACCCTGAGCTGCTGCTGCTGCTGCCACCCGGGGTGTCCCCTCTGTCACCAGCTCGTGTCTCTGAGGCTGTGGGACCCATCCCAGCTCCTGCTGTGCCCTCGGTCCCAGCTGGGATCCCTGGATCTGGGACATCCCCTCTGCTCACGGCTGGCACGGGTGGCACGGGTGGCATGGCTGGCAGGGCTGGCACGGGTGGCACGGCTGGCACGGGTGGCACGGCTGGCACGGGTGGCACGGGTGGCACGGGTGTCACGGGTGGCACGGGGGGCACGGCTGGCACGGCTGGCATGGGTGGCACGGCTGGCACGGGTGGCAGCGCGCGGTCGCTGCGGTCCCTGCCACCCCAAGCGTTCCAAGGTTCCGCCACTCTGTGACGTCACCCCGGCCCGCTGGCACCAGAGGTGACAGCTCCGCTCTGGCTCTGCCACCTGCGCTGGCACCGATGGCTTTGCTGGGGCTGCTCGTCCTGCTGGCCCTGGCCGGGCCCCTGGGGGCCACCTGGGACACCTGCAGGTCAGTGGCCCCGGGGGGCTCGGGGACACTCGGGGGCTTCCCTGGCACAGCCTGGGCACAGAGGAGCCCCTCGGGGTCCCTGTCCCTGCTGTCCCCGAGCGGGGCACTGATGGCTTTGTGCTTCCAGAGGCACCTGCGGGCTGCGGCCCATGGCCTTCGACCACAGCTCCGTGGTTGCTGAATATTCCCAGAACAACGACTACGAATCCTTGGAATCTTCCGATGGCTCCTCCCAGGACACGGGTGGCTCTGAGGTCCACCCGGGCGCCTGGCCTGGTGTCATCAGCGTCCAGGCCACCTGGGAGAACGGCACGTGGCACATGTGCTCGGGGGCACTGATCCACCCCCAGTGGGTGCTCACGGTGGCACACTGCTTCGCCAGGGCCGGGTAAGGACGAGCAGGGACAGGGGTGTCCCCTCAGGAGGGACAGGGGTGTCCCCACAGGAGGGGCGAGGGTGTCCCCAAAGGAGGGGCAGGGGTGTCCCCAGAATAGGGTCAGGGATGTCCCCACAGGACGATCAGGGGTGTCCCCTCAGCACAGGCAGGTGCCCAGTGCAGGAAGGGAATTTGGCTGCTGCAGCCTCCGGCTCTGCTCCGTGTCACCCCTCTGTCCATCTGCTGCTCCCCAGGGACATTTCCCGGTGGGAAGTGGTGATCGGGGCCACGGATCTGAGCCAGCCGGGCCCCGAGGCCCAGCTGCGCCACATCCAGCGGCTGCTGGTGCACCAGTACTACGACGAGCCCACGGCCAGGAACAACATCGCGCTGCTGGAGCTGGACCAGCCCGTGGAGTGCAGCGACTACATCCAGCTGGGCTGCGTGCCCGACAGCTCCCTGGCAGTGCCCAAGCTGAAAACCTGCTACATCGCGGGCTGGAGAGCCACCCCGGACAGCGGTCAGTGCCCGCCCGGGCTCTGGGGACAGGGACACGGCGGGCCGGGGGCTCCGCGGGGGCTCGGCCGGGCCCGGGCCTGGGCTCAGCCCCGCGGGGTCTGCCCGGGGCCACGCTCAGTGCCCTCTGTGCCCGCAGCCCCCAGCCCACGCCTGGTGCTGCAGGAGGCCAAGGTGCGGCTCATCGACGTCCAGCTGTGCAACAGCAGCCGCTGGTACGGGGGGGCCGTGCACCCCCAGGACCTGTGCGCGGGGTACCCGCGGGGCGGCATCGACACCTGCCAGGTGGGGCTGGGCCCGGGGCTGGGCACGGGGACCCTGAGCCAGCCATGGAACCCCCAGAGCCAGGGCAGGGACCCTGAGCCAGCCATGGAACCCCCAGAGCCAGGGCAGGGACCCTGAGCCGGCCATGGAACCCCCAGAGCAGCACAGGGACCCTGAGCCGGCCATGGAACCCCCAGAGCAGCACAGGGACCCTGAGCCGGCCATGGAACCCCCAGAGCAGCACAGGGACCCTGAGCCGGCCATGGAACCCCCAGAGCCAGCACGGGGACCCTGAGCCAGCCATGGAACCCCCAGAGCCAGCACAGGGACCCTGAGCCAGCCATGGAACCCCAGAGCCAGCACAGGGACCCTGAGCCAGCCATGGAACCCCCAGAGCCAGCACAGGGACCCTGAGCCGGCCATGGAACCCCCAGAGCCAGCACGGGGACCCTGAGCCAGCCATGGAACCCCCAGAGCAGCACGGGGACCCTGAGCCAGCCATGGAACCCCCAGAGCAGCACGGGGACCCTGAGCCCAGCAAGGCCTGGCTCTGTCTGGGCCTGGCCCGGTGCCCTCCCAGCCCCGTGTCCCCAGCACTGACGGGTGTCCCTTCCCCATCCCTGTCCCTGCCCTGTGTCCCCTTTTCCCCAAGGCTGGCACTGTCCCACAGAGCCCACCCTGTGCTCCCGGCAGCCCCAGGTGTGGATGTCCCAGAGCTCCCGTTCCCTGCAGAGCCCACCCTGAGCCAGCCCCCTCCCGCTGCCAGCCTGCAGGCCCCAGCCCCAGAGCTGAGCCTTGCCATGGAAATCCAGCCAGGAGCAAAGTTCTGGAGGGGTCAGGATGGGCAGGGCCCGGCCTGGCACAGCCCCTGACCCCTCTCTCCTGTCACAGGGGGACATCGGGGGTCCCCTGGTCTGCAAGGACAACGTTGGTGACTACTTCTGGCTGGTGGGACTGGCCAGCTGGGGCAAGGGCTGTGCCGGGGCCAAGCGGCCCGGGGTGTTCACAGCCACCCAGCACTTCCACACCTGGATCCAGGTGCAGATGGGACTGCTCCCACCAGAAGCCGACGCTCCTCCACCCGAGCCCTTCCTGAGCCCGGAGGAAGAGCCCGAGGCAGACTTGGAGGACGAGGAGAATCCCAACCCGGAGGACTCGGAGGATTACACGAAAGTTTCCTTCCAACAACAGATCCTGGGGAAATTCCTGAACCTGCTGCTGGAGCTGCTGCAGTTCCTGAAGGGAGAGAAAGCCTGAGCAGCGGGATGAGCTGATCCAGTTCTGGCAAGCATTCCCAGCCGGGGCCGTGGCTGCGGGGCCAGCTCAGCCCCGGTGCCCAGGGCTGCTGTGCCCTGCCCACGCTGAGCCCCGCGCCCGCCCCGAGGGGGAACCCACTTTGTGCTTCAATTAGAGTTGTTCCAGTTCCCACTTAGCCACCGTGTCCAGTGCAGTCTCCGGGGAAAAACAGGGATGGGAGAACTGGGGGGAAAAGGGTGGGGGTGGGCCTGGTTTGGGGGAGATGAGGGGGAGCCGGGGAGGGGAGGATGGGCCTGAGTTGGGGAGAGGGAGAAACTTCTCCAGCCCAGGCTCCCCAGCAGAGCCTGGGCTGTGCCAGTCCCGGGAAAAGCCCTTGAGAGGGACAGCAACGGGGACAGCTGGAGCTGCCATGCCGGGCTCCTGTGGGGCTGCTGGAAGTGCCACCCTGAGCTGCTGCTGCTGCTGCCACCCGGGGTGTCCCCTCTGTCACCAGCTCGTGCCTCTGAGGCTGTGGGACCCATCCCAGCTCCTGCTGTAGAAGCAAGGTCCAGGCTCTGCTCCTGGGATCCCAGCAGTGGCACCAGAGGAGCGGGCAGGGACAAATCCCAGAAATTCCCCTGCACAGGAGGCAGAGCTGCCCTGGGCAGCGCCCGGCCCTGAACGGGGACCACAGCGCGGTGCAGCCTCCTCGCTGGGGACATTCCCTCGCTGCCCAGAGGCCACCCCTGCTCTGCCACGTCCCTCCCTGGCACTCCCATTCCAGGCCGTGCCAGGCACCGCCGCTCGGAACTACAACTCCCAGCACGCCCCGCGGCCGCGTGGCCGCCATGCGCACCACGTGAGCGGCTGGAGCACTGCCGGCACCGCCCGGGGAGCGCTCGGGGATATCCCGGGACATTCCCGGGACACCGGGGGGACACCGGGGCAGCGCCATGGGGCCGCGGGGCCGCCACCTCCCCTGGCTGCCGCTCCTAGCGCTGCTGGTGCTGCCGCCGCCCGTGCGCGCCGCCGCCGCCCGGCCCAACTTCGTGCTGGTGCTGGCGGACGATCTGGGCTTCGGGGACCTGGGCAGCTACGGGCACCCCTCGTCCGCCACGCCGCACCTGGACCGGCTGGCGGCCCGCGGGCTGCGCTTCACCGACTTCTACAGCAGCGCCGCCGTCTGCAGCCCGGCCCGGTACGGCCCCGCGGCGGGGAGGGAGCGGGGTGTCCCGGGATAAACGGGGGGGTGGAGTTGGGGTGTCCCGGGATAAACGGGAGGGGTGGAGCTGGGGTGTGCCGGGATAAACGGGGGGGAGGGAACTGGGGTGTCCCGGGAGGGATGGGGGGACAAACCCGCGGTGTCCCGGGATAAACGGGCGGGATGGAGCTGGGTGTCCCGGGATAAACCGGCAGTGATGAACCTGCGGTGTCCTGGGAGGGATGGGGGGACAAACCCGCGGTGTCCCGGGATAGATGGAGGGACAAACCTGCGGTGTCCCGGGATAAACGGGCGGGGTGGAGCTGGGGTGTCCCGGGATAGATGGAAGGACAAACCCGCGGTGTCCCGGGACACTTGTGCGGCGCTGCCCCCGCGGTGTCCCGGTCTGTCCCGTGTCCCGCTGCCCGTGCCGTGTCCCGGGATAGATGGAGGGACAAACCCGCGGTGTCCCGGGAGGGATGGGGGGACAAACCCGCGGTGTCCCGGGACACTTGTGCGCAGGGACAGAGCGGGGCAGGGACAGAGCGGAGCCGGCGGCTCTGGGGTGGGCAGAGCCCCCGGGCTGCTGCGGGGGGAGCCGTCTGCAGGATGGGATGGAGTTCTTGGCCGTGAATTCGTTCTTTATTTTTAATTTTTTACGATTTTAATTTAATTGTAAGTTTTGTCTCCCTGCTCTGTGCACAGAGTCACCACCCCCCTAATATGAAGCTCAGTGCGGGAAATGAATTTGTAGATACCCTAGAAAAATAGAAAAAAATAATATTTTAAATCTGAAAATGAAAAAATATTAAATGAACGAACAAATCCAGAGGCGGAATCCCAGCCGAGCCGAGCCCGCCGTGTTTCGCAGGGCCCCTGCCAGAACCTGACGTGCTTCCCCCCCGACACCAAGTGCTTCGGGACGTGTGACCAGGGCGTGGTGGCCGTGCCGCTGCTCTGGAACCAGAGCATCGTGCAGCAGCCCGTGTCCTTCCCCGAGCTGGTGCCGCTCTACGGCCGCTTCTGCCGCGAGTTCATCGCCCGCTGCGCCCGCCTGCGCCTGCCCTTCCTGCTCTACTACGCGTCCCACGTGCGGTGGCGCGGGCCGGGAAACGGGATGGGCACGGGAGAGACGAGGGGGGAAAGGGGAAAGGGGGAAAGGGGGGAAAGGGGAAGGGAAATGGGAAAAGGGGAAGGGAAAGGGAAAAGGGGAAGAGAAAGGGGAAAGGGGGAAGGGAAAAGGGAAAAGGGGGTAGGGAAATGGGAAATGGGAAATGGGAAAAGTGGTAGGGGAAATGGAAAAGGGAGAAGGGAAAAGGCAGAAGGGAAAAGGGGAAGGGAAATGGGAAAAGTGGTAAGGGAAATGGAAAAGGGAAATGGAAAAGGGGGAAATGGAAAAGGGAAATGGGAAAAGCGGTAGGGGAAATGGAAAAGGGGGAAGGGGGAAGGGAAAAGGAAAGGAAAAGGGAAAAGCAAAAGCGAAGGGAAGGGAAAAAGGGAAGGGAAAAGAAGGGAGGGAAGGGGAAAAGGGAAAAGGGAAAGGAGAAGCGAAGGGAAAAGGGAAGGGAAAAGAGTGGAGGGAAGGGAAAAGGGGAAGGAATAGGGAAGGGGAGGGAAAAGGGAAAAGAAAAGGGAAAAGCAAAAGCGAAGGGAAGGGAAAAAGGGAAAAGGGAAAGGAGAAGCGAAGGGAAAAGGGAAGGGAAAAGAGTGGAGGGAAGGGAAAAGGGGAAGGAATAGGGAAGGGGAGGGAAAAGGGAAAAGAAAAGGGGAAGGGAAGGGAAGGGAAGGGAACGGGGAAAGGGAAAAGAAAAAAGAGGGAAGGGAAAAGGGGGAAGAGAAATGGAGAAGGGGGATGGGAAGGGAAGAGGGAAACAGGAAAAGGGAAAAGAAAAGAAAGAGAAAGGGAAAGGAAAAAGGGGGAAGGGAAGGGAAAAAGGGGAGGGGAAGGGAAAAAGGGAAGGGGAAAAGGAAAAAGAGGGAAGGGAAAAGGGGGAAGGGAAACAGAGAAGGGGAAGGGAAAAGGGAAATAGGAAAAGGAAAAAGAAAAGAGGAAAAGGAAAGGGGAAAGGGAAGGAAAAAGGGGGAAGATAAGGGAAAAAGGGAAGGGGAGGGGAAGGGAAAGGGAAAAGGAAAAGGGGGGAGGGAAGAGGGAAAGGGACAGTAAAAGGGAAGGGAAGGGAAGGGAAGGGAAGGGAAGGGAAGGGAAGGGAAGGGAAGGGAGCCCGAGTCCCATGGGGAGAACAGGGCAGCGTCTCCCCTCGTGCCCCCCCAAAATCTGCTCCTGGGTGACCTGGGCTTGCTCCTGCCGATCCTGTTGGGGTGCTGCTTTCAGGCTGCTGCTCCCTGCAGCTTTCCCCTCTTCCCTGCGCCACCCCCGAGGAAAACTCACCCCGGAGCTCCCGTTGTGCCAGCGCTGAGACGCGGGGACAAACCTCCTCCGGCTGGTGGCTTTTGTCACCTCGGGGGGGTCGCCGGCGGGGGTCGATCCGGTGCCCTCTCCCCTGGCAGCACACGCACTACCCGCAGTTCGCCAGCCGGGAATTCGCGGGCAGGACGCGCCGGGGACCCTTCGGGGACGCGCTGGCCGAGTTCGACGACTCGGTGGGACAGCTGCTGCAGGCGCTGCGCGACACCGGCCTGGACAACTCCACCCTGGTGTTCGTCACCTCGGACAACGGGTGAGCGGCTGGCACGGCTGGCACGGCTGGCACGGCACGCGTGTGGCAGCGCCAGGCGTCACCCCGGGTCCTGCTCTGGAGGGGACGCGGGGTGTGAGCTCGGTGTGCTGTGACAGAAACATCCCAGGGGTTGGGGCAGGTGTGTGACACACCCAGATGTCACCCAGGGCTTGGGTCACCAATGTGACACCCCCAGATGTCACCCAGGGGTTGGGGCAGACAAACCCAAGACAAACCTGGACAAACCCAGGACAAAGCAGGACCAAACCTGGGACAGACCAGGAACAAACCTGGGACAAATCGGGGACAAACTGGGACTAACTGGGACCAAACCCGGGACAAACCGGGACAAACTGGGGACAAACCCAAGACAAATCAGGAACAAACCTGGACAAACCCAGGACAAAGTGGGACAAACCTGGGAAGAAACCAGGACAAACCCGGGACAGACCGGGAACAAACCCGTGACAAACCAGGACCAAACCTGGGACAGACCAGGAACAAACCTGGGACAAATCGGGGACAGACTGGGACTAACTGGGACCAAACCCGGGACAAACCAGGAACAAACCTGGACAAACCCAGGACAAACCCGGGACAGACCGGGAACAAACCTGGGACAGACCAGGAACAAACCTGGGACAAAGTGGGGACAAACCGGGACTAACTGGGACCAAACCCGGGACAAACTGGGGACAAACCCAAGACAAACCTGGACAAACCCAGGACAAAGCAGGACCAAACCTGGGACAGACCAGGAACAAACCTGGGACAAATCGGGGACAAACTGGGACTAACTGGGACCAAACCCGGAACAAACCGGGACAAACTGGGGACAAACTGGGGACAAACCTGGACAAACCCAGGACAAAGTGGGACAAACCTGGGAAGAAACCAGGACAAACCCGGGACAGACCGGGAACAAACCCGTGACAAACCAGGACCAAACCTGGGACAGACCAGGAACAAACCTGGGACAAATCGGGGACAAACCGGGACCAAACCCGGGACAAACTGGGGACAAACCCAAGACAAACCTGGACAAACCCAGGACAAAGCAGGACAAACCAGGACAAAACCGGGACAGACCGGGAACAAACCCGTGACAAACCAGGACCAAACCTGGGACAGACCAGGAACAAACCTGGGACAAAGTGGGGACAAACTGGGACCAAACCTGGGACAAACTGGGGACAAACCCAAGACAAACCTGGACAAACCCAGGACAAAGCGGGACAAACCTGGGAAGAAACCAGGACAAACCAGGACAAACCCGGGACAGACCGGGAACAAACCCGTGACAAACCAGGACCAAACCTGGGACAGACCAAAAACAAACCTGGGACAAATCGGGGACAAACTGGGACTAACTGGGACCAAACCTGGGACAAACCAGGAACAAACCTGGACGAACCCAGGACAAAGCGGGACAAACCTGGACAAACCCAGGACAAAGCAGGACAAACCTGGGAAGAAACCAGGACAAACCCGGGACAGACCGGGAACAAACCCGTGACAAACCCTGGGACAGACCAGGAACAAACTGGGACAAATCGGGGAACAAACTGGGATCAAACCGGGACCAAACCCGGGACAAACCGGGGACAAACCCAAGACAAACCTGGACTGGGTTTGTGCCAGGCGTGTGACACCCCAAAGCCCCCATGTCCCTCGGTGGGTGGCCCCGCTGTGCGTGTCCCTGTCGGGTGTGTCACAGCCCGGCCGCCCCGGGGCTGGCAGGTCCCGGTGTCACCGGCCTGGCCCGGGTGACAGCTGTCCTTGTCCCCAGCCCGTCCACGCTGCGCATGGCGCGCGGCGGCAGCGCCGGCCACCTCCGCTGTGGCAAGGGCACCACCTACGAGGGGGGCATGAGGGAGCCCGCCCTGGCGTACTGGCCCGGCAGGATCGCGCCAGGTGAGCCGGGACGGACCGGGACAGACCCGGGACAAAGGGGGACAGAGCGGGACGGACCCGGGACAGAGCGGGACAGAGCGGGACAAAGGGGGGCAGAGCGGGATGTACCCGGGACAGAGCGGGACAGACTGGGACAGACTCGGGACAAAGGGGGACAGAGCGGGACAAAGGGGGACAGACTGGGACGGACACGGGACAGAGAGACAGAGCAGGACAAAGGGGGACAGAGCGGGACGGACCCGGGACAGAGCGGGACGGACCCGGGACAAAGGGGGACAGAGCGGGACATACCCAGGACAGACAAGGGACAGAGCGGGACAGACGGGACAAAGGGGGACAGAGCGGGACGGACTGGGACAGAGCGGGACAGAGCGGGACAGACTCGGGACAAAGGGGGACAGAGCGGGACAAAGGGGGACAGACTGGGACGGACCCGGGACAAAGGGGGGCAGAGCGGGACAGACCCAGGACAGACCCGGGACAGACGGGACAAAGGGGGACAGAGCAGGGCGGACCCGGGACAGACCCGGGACAGACTGGGACGGACCCGGGACAAAGGGGGGCAGAGCGGGACAGAC
>NW_024499062.1:1044495-1047247 GCF_017590055.1 Onychostruthus taczanowskii | reverse complement strand
TGTGACACCCCCAGATGTCCCCAGGGTTGTGCCAGGCGTGTGACACCCCCCAAATGTCACCCAGGGGTTGGGGCAGGTGTGTGACACCCCCAGATGTCCCCAGGGGTTGTGCCAGGTGTGTGACACCCCCCAAATGTCCCCCAGGCTTTGGGTCAGGAATGTGGCACCCCCAAATGTCACCCAGGGCTTGGGTCTCCAATGTGACACCCCCAAATGTCCCCCAGGGGTTGGGGCAGGTGTGTGGCACCCCCAAATGTCACCCAGGGGTTGGGGCAGGTGTGTGACACCACCCAGATGTCACCCAGGGGTTGGGTCAGGAATGTGGCACCCCCAGATGTCACCCAGGGGTTGTGCCAGGCATGTGACACCCCCAAATGTCCCCCAAATGTTTGTGCCAGGCGTGTGACACCCCCAGATGTCACCCAGGGGTTGGGTCAGGTGTGTGATACCCCCCCAAATGTCACCCAGGGGTTCAGGCAGGTGTGGGACACCCCCAAATGTCCCCCAGGGTTTGGGTCACCAATGTGACACCCCCAGATGTCACCCAGGGGTTGGGTCAGGTGTGTGATACCCCCCCAAATGTCACCCAGGGGTTCAGGCAGGTGTGTGACACCCCCAAATGTCACCCAGGGGTTGGGTCAGGAGTGTGACACCCCCAAATGTCCCCAGGGTTTGTGCCAGGCGTGTGACACCCCCAGATGTCACCCAGGGGTTGGGTCACCAATGTGACACCCCCAGATGTCCCCAGGGTTTGTGCCAGGTGTGTAACACTCCCAGATGTCACCCAGGGGTTGGGTCAGGTGTGTGACACCCCCAGATGTCCCCAGGGTTTGTGCCAGGCGTGTGACACCCCAAAGCCCCCATGTCCCTCGGTGGGTGGCCCCGCTGTGCGTGTCCCTCTCGGGTGTGTCACAGCCCGGCCGCCCCGGGGCTGGCAGGTCCCGGTGTCACCGGCCTGGCCCGGGTGACAGCTGTCCTTGTCCCCAGCCCGTCCACGCTGCGCATGGCGCGCGGCGGCAGCGCCGGCCACCTCCGCTGTGGCAAGGGCACCACCTACGAGGGGGGCATGAGGGAGCCCGCCCTGGCGTACTGGCCCGGCAGGATCGCGCCAGGTGAGCCGGGACGGACCGGGACAGACCCGGGACAAAGGGGGACAGAGCGGGACAGATGGGACAAAGGGGGGCAGAGCGGGACAGACTGGGACAGACGGGACAGACTGGGACAGAGCGGGACAGACTGGGACAGACGGGACAGACTGGGACAGACCCGGGACAAAGGGGGACAGAGCAGGATGGACCCGGGACAGACCCGGGACAGAGCGGGACAGATGGGACAAAGGGGGACAGAGCGGGACAGACCCAGGACAGACCCGGGACAGAGCGGGACAGACTGGGACGGACCCGGGACAAAGGGGGACAGAGCGGGACAGACCCAGGACAGACCCGGGACAGAGGGGGACAGACGGGACAAAGGGGGCCAGAGCGGGACAGACCGGGACGGACCCGGGACAGAGAGACAGAGCAGGACAAAGGGGGGCAGAGCGGGACAGACTGGGACAGAGCGGGACAGACCGGGATGGACCCGGGACAGACTGGGACAAACTGGGACAGACTGGGACAAAGGGGGACAGAGCGGGACAAAGAGGGACAGAGCGGGACAAAGCGGGACAGAGCGGGACAGACCCGGGACAGAGCAGGACAAACCCGGGACAAAGAGGGACAGACCAGAACGGACCCAGGACAAAGGGGGACAGAGCGGGACAAACTGGGATAAAGTGGGACAAACCTGGGAACAAACCTGCGACAAACCGGGACAGACCGGGACAAAGCGGGACAGACTGGGACGGACCGGGACAGAGCGGGACAGACCCAGGACAAAGTGGGACGGACTGGGACAAAGGAGGACAGAGCGGGACAGACTGGGACAAACTGGGATAAAGCAGGACAAACCCGGGAACAAAACTGCGACAAACCAGGACAGACCTGGGACAAAGCGGGACAGACCGGGACAGACCCAGGACAGACCCGGGACAAAGCAGGACAAACTGGGACCAAACCCGGGACAAACCGGGAAAAACTGGGGACAAACCCAAGACAAATCAGGAACAAACCTGGACAAACCCAGGACAAAGTGGGACAAACCTGGGAAGAAACCAGGACAAACCCGGGACAGACCGGGAACAAACCCGTGACAAACCAGGACCAAACCTGGGACAGACCAGGAACAAACCTGGGACAAATCGGGGACCAAACTGGGATCAAACCGGGACCAAACCCGGGCCAAAGCGTGCCAAAGCGTGCCAAAGCGTGCCAAAGCATGCCAAAGCGTGCCAAAGCATGCCAAAGCGTGCCAAAGCATGCCAAAGCATGCCAAAGCGTGCCGAAGCGTGCCAGCAGGGTGCCGCCGTGCCGCGCAGGGGTGACGCACGAGCTGGCCAGCACGCTGGACATCCTGCCCACGCTGGCCGCGCTGGCCGGCGCCGCCCCGCCCCGCGTGGCCCTGGACGGCTTCGACCTGAGCCCGCTGCTGCTGGGCACCGGCAAGGTCAGTGCTGGGGGGCTCCTGGGAACGGCGCGCGCTCGCTCGATCCAGCTGGGATTAATGGTACTGGGGGTGGTAACGCAGATTTGGCAGGCGGGGAAGCTGGTTGTTGGTTTATTTAAAGTCAGTGATAGGTAATGGTTGAGTAAATGTAATTTATTTTACATTATATTGTATCACATTATATTATATTACATTCTATTCTATTCTA
>NW_024499062.1:1031028-1043629 GCF_017590055.1 Onychostruthus taczanowskii | reverse complement strand
ATAATATAAATCACCTGGAGGAGCAGGAACAGCCGGGGCAGACCCGGGCTGGCAGTTCCTCCCTGCTCCCAGGCAGTTCCTGGCTGCCCGAACGGGCTCTGGGTCGGTGCCGGTTCGGCGCCGGTCCCATCCCGGTTCGGTTCCGGCCCGGTGCCGGCGCTGTCCCGGTTCGGTGCCGGCCCGGTCCCGGCCCGGTCCCGGCCCGGTGCCGGCGCTGTCCCGGTTCGGTGCCGGCCCGGTTCCGGCGCCGCGCTGACCCGATTCCGCAGAGCCCCCGCCGCTCCGTGTTCTTCTTCCCGCCCGCCCCCGACCCGCTGCGCGGCCCCTTCGCCGTCCGCCTGGGCAAGTACAAGGCGCACTACTTCACCCAAGGTCAGCGCTCGCCTGCGGGGGCGGTTTTTGGGAATTTGGGATTTTAGGACGAGCTCCGGGAGCCCGGTGCGAGCTCGGCCGGGGTCCCGCAGGTTCCTTCCACAGCGACACGACCCCGGACCAGGCGTGCCACGGGCTGACCCCGCTGACGCCGCACCTGCCCCCGCTGCTCTTCGACCTGGAGGCGGATCCCGCGGAGAACTACGACCTGCTGCGGGGCCAGCCGGGCCCCGAGGCGCTGCAGGCGCTCAAGGACATCGCCGTGCTCAAGGACGTGCTCCAGCAGCGCCTGCACTTCGGCGACAGCCAGATGAGCAAGGGCCGGGACCCCTCGCTGCAGCCCTGCTGCTCCCCCGGCTGCAGCCCCAAGCCGTCCTGCTGCCGCTGCGCCCCGCAGTGACGCCCCGAAGCTGCCCCGGCCCCCCGGAACCCAGCTCGGCCTCGGGGCTGCCCCGCGGCTCGGGGAGCCCTTGGACTCGCAGGGAGATGGGGAGGAACGGGGGCACGGTGACCCCAAACGAGCAGGGCCCCGTGCTCCGTGTGGGATGTTCCAGGGGAGGACTTGGATAGGATCCTGATCCGTTCCAGGGTCCTGACCCGGTCCAGCCCCCGATTATCCCATCCCTGTTTTTCCCAGGAGGCTGAACTGGGCTGAAAATGTGGATAATGGGTGTGTGATTTTGGCCAGGGGAATGATTTTTTGCAGTAGCTGGGAGTGGGGCATGTCCGGGACCCCAGGGCAGTGGCACTGGCAGTGTGTCCCCTCTCACTTCCATGGACAAGGGCATCACTTCCAGGATAAAACGTGGTAAGGTGTTGTCACAGGATTTCCGTGTAAATCACTGCTTTGTCTTACACCTTTTCTAATTAATATTGCTGCAAATAATTGTTTGATTCCTTATCTCATGGCTGTTTGCACTAAATCGTTTTTAACCCCTGATCTTTGCCTTTTGTGGAAGGGGAAGGAGCATGGGTTTGCTTTTAGCATCACCACACCGGAGAATTCCATCCCTAAACCCGCACCAGGGGCAACACAACTTTAATCCAAGGATTAAATCAATTGGAGCATCCGTGGGGTGGGCTCAGGGCAGGAGCGTGGGCAGGGCACAGCAGCCCGGGGCTGAGCTGGCCCCTCAGCCACGGCCCCGGCGGGGGCTGCCGGAATCCTCTGAAGCCAGAACGGGATCTGCCGCCCCTCCTCTCACCCTGTCCTGTCCTTCAGGAGCTCCAGCACCTCCTGCAGCTTCCTGAGGAATCGTGTCAGGGTGTGTTTTGGGAAGGAAATGTCCATGACTGGTTCTGGCTCCGGCTCTGGCTCCGGTTCTGGCTCCGGTTCTGGTGGCTGCAGTTTTGGTGGCTGCAGTTTTGGTGGCTGTGGTTTTGGTGGCTGCGGTTCTGGTGGCTGCAGTTTTGGTGGCTGTGGTTTTGGTGGCTGTGGCTCTGGTGGCTGCAGTATTGGTGGCTCCGGCGAGTTCAGGGTGGCCTTTGGAGCTGGTGCCGGCCCTGTGGGGCTGGGGCCGGCGTGGGCACTGATCCAGGAGTGGAAGTGCTGGGTGGAGGTGAAGATGCCGGGCCTCTTGGCCCTGGTACAGCCCTTGCCCCAGCTGGCCAGTCCCACCAGCCCCTGACCCGTTCCAGGGTCCTGACCCGGTCCAGGATCCTGAACCATTCCAGGATCCTTACCCATTCCAGGATCCTGACCCGTTCCAGGGTCCTGAACCATTCCAGGATCCTGAACCATTCCAGGGTCCTGACCCGTTCCAGGGTCCTGACCCGGTCCAGGATCCTGAACCATTCCAGGATCCTTACCCATTCCAGGATCCTGACCCGTTCCAGGGTCCTGAACCATTCCAGGATCCTGAACCATTCCAGGGTCCTGACCCGTTCCAGGGTCCTGACCCGGTCCAGGATCCTGAACCATTCCAGGATCCTTACCCATTCCAGGATCCTGACCCGTTCCAGGGTCCTGAACCATTCCAGGATCCTGAACCATTCCAGGGTCCTGACCCGTTCCAGGGTCCTGACCCGGTCCAGGATCCTGAACCATTCCAGGATCCTTACCCATTCCAGGATCCTGACCCGTTCCAGGGTCCTTACCCATTCCAGGATCCTGACCCGTTCCAGGGTCCTGAACCATTCCAGGATCCTGAACCATTCCAGGGTCCTGACCCGTTCCAGGGTCCTGACCCGTTCCAGGATCCCCCGTTCCAGAATCCTGACCCGTTCCAGGATCCTGACCCATTCCAGGGTCCTGACCCCTTCCAGGATCCTGACCCGTTCCAGGATCATTCTCCAGACACTCCAGCACCTCCCCAGAGCCAGGACAGCTCCTGGGAGCTGCCATCCCGCTTGGCTGCAGTTTTGGTGGCTGTGGTTTTGGTGGCTGCGGTTCTGGTGGCTGCAGTTTTGGTGGCTGTGGTTTTGGTGGCTGTGGCTCTGGTGGCTGCAGTATTGGTGGCTCCGGCGAGTTCAGGGTGGCCTTTGGAGCTGGTGCCGGCCCTGTGGGGCTGGGGCCGGCGTGGGCACTGATCCAGGAGTGGAAGTGCTGGGTGGAGGTGAAGATGCCGGGCCTCTTGGCCCTGGTACAGCCCTTGCCCCAGCTGGCCAGTCCCACCAGCCAGAAGTTCTCCTTAACGTTGTCCTTGCAGACCAGGGGACCCCCGATGTCCCCCTGCGACAGGAGAGAGGGGTCAGGGCGGTGCCAGGGTTGGAGCCTCTCTCCCAGCCCCTGCCTGACCCACGTTCCCGGCTCTGCTGGAGCCTCCAGACCCTCGCTAGGAACAGGAGGGGGCTGGCTCAGGGTGGGCTCTGCAGGGAACGGGAGCTCTGGGACATCCACACCTGGGGCTGCCGGGAGCACGGGGTGGGCTCTGTGGGACAGTGCCAGCCTTGGGGACAAGGGGACACAGGGCAGGGACAGGGATGGGGAAGGGACACCCGTCAGTGCTGGGGACACGGGGCTGGGAGGGCACCGGGCCAGGCCCAGACAGAGCCAGGCCTTGCTGGGCTCAGGGTCCCCGTGCTGCTCTGGGGGTTCCATGGCTGGCTCAGGGTCCCCGTGCTGCTCTGGGGGTTCCATGGCTGGCTCAGGGTCCCCGTGCTGCTCTGGGGGTTCCATGGCTGGCTCAGGGTCCCCGTGCCCAGCCCCGGGCCCAGCCCCACCTGGCAGGTGTCGATGCCGCCCCGCGGGTACCCCGCGCACAGGTCCTGGGGGTGCACGGCCCCCCCGTACCAGCGGCTGCTGTTGCACAGCTGGACGTCGATGAGCCGCACCTTGGCCTCCTGCAGCACCAGGCGTGGGCTGGGGGCTGCGGGCACAGAGGGCACTGAGCGTGGCCCCGGGCAGACCCCGCGGGGCCGAGCCCAGGCCCGGGCCCGGCCGAGCCCCCGTGGAGCCCCCGGCCCGCCGTGTCCCTGCCCCCAGAGCCCGGGCGGGCACTGACCGCTGTCCGGGGTGGCTCTCCAGCCCGCGATGTAGCAGGTTTTCAGCTTGGGCACTGCCAGGGAGCTGTCGGGCACGCAGCCCAGCTGGATGTAGTCGCTGCACTCCACGGGCTGGTCCAGCTCCAGCAGCGCGATGTTGTTCCTGGCCGTGGGCTCGTCGTAGTACTGGTGCTTCAGGACCTGCTTGATCTGGAACACCTCGGCCTCGGCGCCCGGCTGGGCCAGATCCGTGGCACCGATCACCACCTTCCACTTGAGGACATCCCTGGAGGCCACGGAGAGTGACAGGGAGCAGTGATGGGGAGCAGTGACACAGCAGTGACAGGGAGCAGTGGCACAGCAGTGACACAGCAGTGACAGGGAGCAGTGACACAGCAGTGACAGGGAGCAGTGACAGGGAGCAGTGACAGGGAGCAGTGACACAGCAGTGACAGGGAGCAGTGACAGGGCTGGCACAGCCCAGCAGCTCCCAGCCCTCTGCTTCCCACAGCAGGGAACGGAGTCAGCAATGGAGCAGAACATGGTGGTGCAGCCTGGGGACCTGACCCTGCTGTGGGGACATCCCTGACATTGCTGGGGGAACAACCCTGGCCATGATGTGGGACATCTCTGACCCTGGCAAGAGGACATCCGTGCTGTGGGGACATTCCTGCTGTGGGGACATCCCTGATCCTACTGGGGGCACATCCCCGTCCCTGCTCGTCCTTACCCGGCCCCGATGAAGCAGCTGGCGGCCGTGAGGACCCAGCGGTGGCTGATGAGTGCCCCCGAGCACATGTGCCACGTGCCGTTGTCCCAGGTGACCTGGATGCTGGCGATGCCGGGCCAGGCCCCCGGGTTGACATCGAGGGTTGAGCTCTTGGCAGAATGCGAGGATCCATACTCAGGAATCGCTGAGGTCTCGTTCAAAACCATGGGCCAGAGCCCACAGGTGCCTCTGGAAGCACAAAGCCATCAGTGCCCCGCTCGGGGACAGCAGGGACAGGGACCCCGAGGGGCTCCTCTGTGCCCAGGCTGTGCCAGGGAAGCCCCCGAGTGTCCCCGAGCCCCCCGGGGCCACTGACCTGCAGGTGTCCCAGGTGGCCCCCAGGGGCCCGGCCAGGGCCAGCAGGACGAGCAGCCCCAGCAAAGCCATCGGTGCCAGCGCAGGTGGCAGAGCCAGAGCGGAGCTGTCACCTCTGGTGACACCCACGGCCCTGGCGCTGCCCACGGTGCCAGCGGGCCGGGGTGATGTCACAGAGGGGCCGGTTCCATGTGCGGGGCACGGTGCCCTCGGGTGGGGGCAGGGCAGCACAGAGCTGGAACCCGGCTGTGGTTTGGGCTGAGGGGACCCTCGGGACCCCACGGGAGCAGAGGGGATGTCCCAGATCCAGGGATCCCAGCTGGGACCGAGGGCACAGCAGGAGCTGGGATGGGTCCCACAGCCTCAGAGGCACGAGCTGGTGACAGAGGGGACACCCGGGGTGGCAGCAGCAGCAGCAGCTCAGGGTGGCACTTCCAGCAGCCCCACAGGAGCCCGGCATGGCAGCTCCAGCTGTCCCCGTTGCTGTCCCTCTCAAGGGCTTTTCCCGGGACTGGCACAGCCCAGGCTCTGCTGGGGAGCCTGGGCTGGAGAAGTTTCTCCCTCTCCCCACCTCCAGGCTGTGCTCTTTGGAGCAAAACCCACAGGAGGAATTCACCCCACACACCCTGCAGGGGGTTTGGCAGTCAGAGCTGGAATTTGAAGGGAAGGATTCAATAAATGCACGGAATGCAGAAAAATTGGCCATAAACCACAAAGTCAGAGCACAACCTCACACCCCGCGGGTGGCACAGGCCGGACCAGCCGTGGTGACAGCGCTGTTGAAGTGGCCCTGCTGCTCTGGTCCTCCTCCAGACATCCAGTTGGGTGGTTGTGTCCCCAATCCCCAAACCTTGAGGTGACATCCCCTAAAGTCCCAAATCCCCAAACCTTGAGGTGACACCCCCTAAAGTCCAGGCAGGAATGTCCAGTGGTGGTGGTTGTGTCCTCAATCCCCAAATCTTGAGGTGACATTGTCCAGTGATGGTGGTTGTGTCCCCAATCCGCAAACCTTGAGGTGACATCCCCTAAAGTCCCAAATCCCCAAACCTTGAGGTGACATCCCCTAAAGTCCCAAATCCCCAAATCTTGAGGTGACACCCCCTTAAAGTCCCCATTCCCCAAACCTTGAGATGACATCCCCTAAAGTCCCCATTCCCCAAACTTTGAGGTGACATCCCCTAAAGTCCCAAATCCCCAAACCTTGCGGTGACACCCCCTAAAGTCCCAAATCCCCAAACCTTGAGGTGACATCCCCTAAAGTCCCAAATCCCCAAACCTTGCGGTGACACCCCCTAAAGTCCCAAATCCCCAAACCTTGAAGTGACCCCCCCTAAAGTCCAGGCAGGAATGTCCAGTGGCTGTGTCCCCAATCCCCAAGCCTTGAGATGACATCCCCTAAAGTCCCCATTCCCCAAACCTTGAGGTGACACCCCCTAAAGTCCAGGCAGGAATGTCCAGCACCTCCCCAGGGCAAGGAGCTCCACAATGGGGCGATGGAGCCCCGTGAGTTATAGGGTATTTTTGGGATCCCTGGAGGTTGTTCTGCTGGACCCTTGAGTTCCTGCTGGCCCTTGAGCAGGGATGACCCCTCAGGGTGGGAGTTTTGACCCTGTCCCAGCCATCCTACGAGCTCCTCAGGAGGTGCTGGAGGTGCTGGAGAGCCAGGCTCACCCTCCCCTCCCTCCCTCCCTGGCCGCCCCTCATCCCCCCCAAACCATGAGCCAAAACCACCCTTTTTCCCCCAGATTGTCCCATCCTTGTTGTGCACAGAAGACTGAGCTGGACTGAAAATTAGGATAACTGGTAACAACTCTATTTCCAGAACTGAAGTTCATCACCGGGGTGGCCAAAACCACCCTTTTTCCCCCAGATTGTCCCATCCTTGTTGTGCACAGAAGACTGAGCTGGACTGAAAATTAGGATAACTGGTAACAACTCTATTTCCAGAACAAACTGAAGTTCATCACCGGGGTGAGGTAAGGGGGATAATGAGCAGGACAGAGCAGATCTGAGCACCGGGAGTGGCTTTGGCACAGCCGTGGCTCCAGCTGGGAATGGCTGTGGTCCCCTGCAGCCAGCCCTGGATCTGCTGCCCATCGTGCTCAATCCAGCTTGTCCCTCAGGTACTCCAGGAACTCCTGCAGGTTGGTGAACAACCTCAGCAGGATGGCTTTGGGGAAGGAAATTGTTATAAACTTAACCGGTTTTGGTGTTGGTTCTGGTTCTTCTTCCTCTTCGTCTTCTTCTGGTTCTGGTATCGGTTCCGGTTCTGGTATGGGGACCGGTATTGGTACCGGTTCCGGTTCTGATACGGGTTCTGGTTCTGGTTCCGGCTCTGGTGGCTCTTCC
Source organism: Onychostruthus taczanowskii (assembly GCF_017590055.1). NCBI lineage: Eukaryota > Metazoa > Chordata > Aves > Passeriformes > Passeridae > Onychostruthus > Onychostruthus taczanowskii. Next base: position 1,036,401 of record NW_024499062.1, on the reverse strand, counting down.
TCAATGATGAGGGTGGGTGGCTCCGGCTCGGGCGGCGGAGCCTCCGTTACCGACGGGACCAACCCCATCTGCATTTGGATCCAGGAGTGGAAGTGCTGGGTGGCGGTGAACACGCCGGGCCGCTTGTCCCCGGCACAGCCCTTGCCCCAGCTGGCCAGTCCCACCAGCCAGAAGTAGTCACCAGTGTTGTCCTTGCAGACCAGGGGAGCCCCGCTGTCCCCCTGTGACAGGAGAGAGGGGTCAGGGGCTGCTCCAGGGTCACAGCCACGCCCCGGGGTTATGGGGACAGGGAAGGGATTGGGGGACAAAGCACCGGGCCTTGGGGACAGGGGGACACTGGGGCAGGGACCCACAGATGGGGAGTGGCAGCCCTGGGACATGGGACAGGGATCCACGGATGGGAAAGGGAAGGACCACCCAGGGATAAAGGGCAGGGTGGGCCTTGCTGGGCTCAGGGTCCCCGTGCTGCTCTGGGGGTTCCATGGCTGGCTCAGGGTCCCCGTGCCCAGCCCCGGGCCCAGCCCCACCTGGCAGGTGTCGATGCCGCCCCGCGGGTACCCCGCGCACAGGTCCTGGGGGTGCACGGCCCCCCCGTACCAGCGGCTGCTGTTGCACAGCTGGACGTCGATGAGCCGCACCTTGGCCTCCTGCAGCACCAGGCGTGGGCTGGGGGCTGCGGGCACAGAGGGCACTGAGCACCGGGCACCTCCCCGGGCCCGGCCCAAGGCCAGGCTGTGCCCCTGTCCCTCTGTGTCCCTGCCCAGAGCTCCGGGCACGGCCCAGACCCGGCTCCTGCAGCTTTGGCCCCTGCCCTGGGCCAGCCCGGCCGTGTCCCTCTGGTCCCCAACTGGCCCTCAGGCCGGGCGGGCACTGACCGCTGTCCGGGGTGGCTCTCCAGCCCGCGATGTAGCAGGTTTTCAGCTTGGTCACTGCCAGGGAGCTCTCGGGCACACAGGCCAGCTGGATGTAGTCGCTGCACTCCACGGGCTGGTCCAGCTCCAGCAGCGCGATGTTTTTCCTCTCCGGGCCTTTGTTGTAGTGCCGGTGCTTCACGACCCTCCGGATGTGGCGCCGCTGGGCCCCTCCTTTGGGGACACCCTCGCCCCTCCTGTGGGGACACCCCTGTCCCTCCTGAGGGGACACCCCTGTCCCTGCTCGTCCTTACCCGGCCCTGGCGAAGCAGTGTGCCACCGTGAGCACCCACTGGGGGTGGATCAGTGCCCCCGAGCACATGTGCCACGTGCCGTTCTCCCAGGTGGCCTGGACGCTGACGATGCCAGGCCAGGTCCCTGAGGGGACACCGCGGCCTTTCTTATCAAAGGCAGTGCCATCGGAAGAGCCCAACGTTGTGTAGTCACCGTTAGAGCTGTCGTAGTCCTGGACCAGCGAGTTCCCCGTTGCTGTCCCTCTCAAGGGCTTTTCCCGGGACTGGCACAGCCCAGGCTCTGCTGGGGAGCCTGGGCTGGAGAAGTTTCTCCCTCTCCCCAACTCAGGCCCATCCTCCCCTCCCCGGCTCCCCCTCATCTCCCCCAAACCAGGCCCACCCCCACCCTTTTCCCCCCAGTTCTCCCATCCCTGTTTTTCCCCGGAGACTGCACTGGACACGGTGGCTAAGTGGGAACTGGAAGAACTCTAATTGAAGCACAAAGTGGGTTCCCCCTCGGGGCGGGCGCGGGGCTCAGCGTGGGCAGGGCACAGCAGCCCTGGGCACCGGGGCTGAGCTGGCCCCGCAGCCACGGCCCCGGCTGGGCCTGCTGGAATCCTCTGCAGCCAGAACGGGATCTGCTGCTCCTCCTGCTCAGCTTAATTTGTCCTTCAGGAACTCCAGGAACTTCTGCAGACTCGCGAAGAATGCCAGCAGGATGGACTTTGGGAATGAAATCGTTATGAAGGTCTCTGATTCCGGCTGCGGTGACGTCTCGATGACAGTCAGGGTCAGGGATGGGGTTGGGGACAGGATGGGGTTCGGGGCTCGCGTCGGGGCTGGCTCTGTCGGTGTGAGGCTTGGGTCTGCCGCCGCCTTTCCCATCTGGATCTGGATCCATTCACGGAAGTGCTGGGTGGAGGCGAACACCCCGGGCCTCTTCTCTCCAACACAGCCCTTGCCCCAGCTGGCCAGTCCCACCAGCCAGAAGTAGTCACCAACGTGGTCCTTGCACACGAGGGGACCCCCGATGTCCCCCTGCGACAGGAGAGAGGGGTCAGGGGCTGCTCCAGGGTCACAGCCACGCCCCGGGGTTATGGGGACACAGGATGGGATTTGGGGACATGGGGACACTGGGACGGGGACACACAGATGGGGAGTGACACAGGACGGGGATCCATGGATGGGAAAGGGAACAGGAGCCCCTGGACAGGGACACGGGGCTGGGGACAGGCAGGGAGCACTGACAGAGGTGGGAGTGGGGCTGGCCCGGCCTGGGCTAGGCCTGAGGGGCTGCAATGGTGGAAGGGGAAGGGAAGGGCAGCATGGAGGCACAGGAGAGGGATCTGGGGATTGGGAAAGGGCAGGACAGCCCTGGGACATGGGACAGTACAAGGACATGGGCATGGACAAGGGACATCAGTCAGTTGTGGGGCACCAGGGCTGGGAGGGCACCAGGCCAGGCCCAGACAGAGCCAGGCCTTGTTGGGCTCAGGGTCCCCGTGCTGGCTCTGGGGGTTCCATGGCTGGCTCAGGGTCCCCGTGCTGCTCTGGGGGTTCCATGGCTGGCTCAGGGTCCCCGTGCCCAGCCCCGGGCCCAGCCCCACCTGGCAGGTGTCGATGCCGCCCCGCGGGTACCCCGCGCACAGGTCCTGGGGGTGCACGGCCCCCCCGTACCAGCGGCTGCTGTTGCACAGCTGGACGTCGATGAGCCGCACCTTGGCCTCCTGCAGCACCAGGCGTGGGCTGGGGGCTGCGGGCACAGAGGGCACTGAGCGTGGCCCCGGGCAGACCCCGCGGGGCCGAGCCCAGGCCCGGGCCCGGCCGAGCCCCCGTGGAGCCCCCGGCCCGCCGTGTCCCTGCCCCCAGAGCCCGGGCGGGCACTGACCGCTGTCCGGGGTGGCTCTCCAGCCCGCGATGTAGCAGGTTTTCAGCTTGGGCACTGCCAGGGAGCTGTCGGGCACGCAGCCCAGCTGGATGTAGTCGCTGCACTCCACGGGCTGGTCCAGCTCCAGCAGCGCGATGTTGTTCCATGCCGTGGCAGCCACGTAGTTCTGGTGCTTCAGGAGCCTCTGGATGCGTCTCACCGCAGCCTCGGGGCCCGGCTGGGCCACATCCGCGGTCCCCATCACCACCTTGTAAATGGAGATGTCCCTGCGGAGAGGGGTGACACGGAGCAGAGGCATGGCATGTGGCAGCCCAGCAGCTGAACCTGTGGGGACACCCCTGTCCCTCCTGCGGGGACACCCCTGACCCTGCTGTGGGGACACCCCTGTCCCTCCTGCGGGGACATTCCTGACCCTGCTGGGGGCACATCCCTGTCCCTGCTCGTCCTTACCCAGACCTGAAGAAGCACTGGGCGACCGTGAGCACCCACTGGGGGTGGATCAGTGCCCCCGAGCACATGTGCCACGTGCCGTTCTCCAGGGTGGCCTGGACGCTGACAATGCCAGGCCAGGTCCCTGAGGGGACGCCGAGGCTATCCACGTTGAGGGAGGTGGCATCAGAAGAGCCCAAGGTTGCGTAGTCACCGTCGGAGGGGTCGTAGTTGGCAGACACGGAGCTGTGGTCGAAGGCCATGGGCCGCAGCCCGCAGGTGCCTCTGGAAGCACAAAGCCATCAGTGCCCCGCTCGGAGACAGCAGGGACAGGGACCCCGAGGGGCTCCTCTGTGCCCAGGCTGTGCCAGGGAAGCCCCCGAGTGTCCCCGAGCCCCCCGGGGCCACTGACCTGCAGGTGTCCCAGGTGGCCCCCAGGGGCCCGGCCAGGGCCAGCAGGACGAGCAGCCCCAGCAAAGCCATCGGTGCCAGCGCAGGTGGCAGAGCCAGAGCGGAGCTGTCACCTCTGGTGCCAGCGGGCCGGGGTGACGTCACAGAGCGGCGGAACCTTGGAACGCTTGGGGTGGCAGGGACCGCAGCGACCGCGCGCTGCCACCCGTGCCACCCATGCCAGCCGTGTCACCCGTGCCACCCATGCCACCAGTGCCACCCGTGCCACCCGTGTCGCCTCCCGCCGTGCCCGGCCGGCCCCGCTGGCACCGGGCTGGTGGCGCCTCTGGATGGAACAAGAGATGGACGCAGCCATAAATAATTAATCGTTAGGGCTCTCGCTGCTTCATTAGCTGTAATTTATAATGACTAATGGTATTCCATGTTTGTTTGCCTTGGTGGTAACCTCGCTGTGGCATTACGGTGTTAATTACCACTAATATTACTACAAATTGTTATTAGTACATAAAATAATGCTTATTTGTAATGTAACAATATTAATATATGTGATTTGCAATAATTTGTGTTAATTATATCATGTAAACATTTTTATATATTGTTACATCAATTGTGTATTAATACATGATTATATATCAATACATTAATGCATTATTATATGCAAATACATTAATTATATTTTTATACTTTACTATATTACTATATTATTACATTAATGATGTATATTTACAGAAATAAAGGCACCAATCCTTGTTCTAAGTTGAAAGGGATTTAATAGTTTTGTTCTACTTTAACACCATATTATATTTTATTATATTAATAATATAATATAATATAATATAATATAATATAATATATATAAAGATATAAATATATAAATATATAAATATATAAATAAATATATATATAAAATATATATATAAAACATAATATAAAACGTGTAATTTCTCTATATCCTTTATACATTATAAATTTATTTGCATATATGATAAAATCCTACACACACTTTTAACCCAACAAAATAAAAACTTCAAGAAACTTAAGAAAACTTACCATAAACTTTAAAAACTTAATAAATTGAATGGGCATCTTGTATGGAATATTTTATTAAAAACGGGATCAGACCTTTTGCTGCATTTCTCTTCTGGGCGGGGATGGGCACAGCTGGGTGGGCAGGGGAAACATCTGGATGGGGCGGGACACAGCTGGGCTTGGCAGGGGCACAGCCGGCAGGGGCACAGCTGGGTCACAGCTGGCAGGGGCACAACTGAGTCACAGCTGGAAGGGCACAGCTGGCAGGGGCATAACTGAATCACAGCTGGAAGGGCACAGCTGGCAGGGGCATAACTGAATCACAGCTGGAAGGGCACAGCTGGCAGGGGCCCAGCCGGGCAGGGGGCTGGTGCACATCTGGATGAGTGGGGCACATCTGCCGGGGCGGGGCCGGGGCGGGGCCGGGCGGTGGCGCCGGGGCGGGGCCGGGGCGGAGGGGGGGACCCGCCCT
>NW_024499062.1:908891-1030824 GCF_017590055.1 Onychostruthus taczanowskii | reverse complement strand
AGCCCCCAGACCCATAATCCCCTCGCCCATGCTCTATATCTGCCCAGCCCCCAGCCTCATAAACCCAAACCCCCTGCCCTATAACTGCCCAGACCCCAGCCCCATAATCCCCTCTCCCCCCTCCCTACAGCTGCCCTGGCCCCCAGACCCAAAAACCCCGGCCCCCTGCCCAGCCCCCTAACCCCCCCTGCTCACGGCGGGTGTGGGGGGTTGGAGACCCCCGGGGTGCCTCCCTCGCCATGGGGGGCTGTGTTTGGGGTGCCCCCAGGGTTTTGGGATGCCCCGCGGTTGAGGCTGCGGTGCCCGCGGCCCCCAGGAGCTGCCCGGCCGCGGATGCCGGCAGGATGGCGCTGCTCCCCGTCGTGGCGCTCTTGGCTCTGTGCCCCCTCCTCGCCCGGGCAGGTACCCACGGGCAGCGGGGTGGGGGGTCCGGGCAGAGCCCCCCTCTCCGCGGGGACCCCCTTCCCAACCTCCCCTTTCCTCCCCTGCGCGGAGACCGCGGTGGGAACCCCGAGGGGAGGGCGGGGGAGCCGTTCCCGGCAGGGCGGTGACTCACGGGGCGGCTGCTTGGCACCACCGAGCCCTCGGTGCTGGCACCGGGACCCGGCACCACCGAACACCCGGTCCTGGCACCGGGACCTGGCACCCCCGAACACCCGGTCCTGGCATCCCCGAGCCCTCGGTCCTGGCATCCCCGAGCCCTCGGTGCTGGCACCGGGACCTGGCACCCCCGAACACCCAGTCCTGGCATCCCCGAGCCCTCGGTCCTGGCATCCCCTAGCCCCAGGTCCTGGCACCACCGAGCCCCAGGTCCTGGCACCTCCAAGCCCTCGGTCCCGGCGCCACCGACCATGTTCCCACAGATGTCCCCTGTCCCCTTCAGAGCCCCCTTGTCCCAGGGTGACCCCTCCGCCCCGCTGTACCCCATCCCTGGTGTCACCTCGCGGTGACCCCGCTGTGTCCCCTCCCAGACCAGCCTCCTGTCACCGTCACGGTGACAGCGGCCGTCGGCGAGGACGCCTGCCTGCCCTGCGGCACGCAGCCCTGGGGTGACCTGCGCGGGGTCACCCTCAGCTGCACCCACCAGGCTGGCGGCCACCACGCTGTCCCCGTCCTCAGCCACCGCCTGGGCTGGCACCCGCCGCCCCCCGAGCCGGGCTGGCACCCGCCCGTGCAGCCCGACAGCCGCTTCAGGGGCAGGGTGGCCTTCTGCGCCGCGGGGACGGGGGACAGCGGCGTGTCGCTGCTGCTGAGGAACCTCAGCCATCCCGATTTCGGGAATTACTCCTGCTACGCCGCCCGCGCCGCGGCCCCGCAGCTGCTCTGCTCCCTGGTGCTGCAGCCCGCCGTGGCAGGTGAGCGGGGCGGGGGTGGCACTGTCCCTTTTGGGGTCCCTCGGTTCCCTGCTGTGTCCAGCCCTGGCCTCGTCTGGGTGCTGCCAGAATTTAGGGTTGTCCCCATTTCCTGGTGTGTCTGTCACCCGTGTTGTCCCCTGTCCCTATTTGGGTGGTGCCAGAATTTGGGGGTGTCCCCAGTTTTCCGCTGTGTCCAGTTTTGTCCCCATCTGGGTGCTGCCAGAATTTAGGGTTGTCCCCATTCCCTACGTATCTGTCACCTGCCTTGTGCCCTGGTCCATCCCTGTCCCCATCTGGGTGGTGTCCCACACTTTTCACCCCAATTTGGGGACCCCTCATTCCCTGACTCGTCTGTCACCTCCTGTATCCCAGTCCCCACCTGGATGGTGACAGAATTTGGGGGTGTCCCCAATTCCCTGACGTATCTGTCACCTCCTACTGCTCTGTCCCCATCTCAGTGATGCCAGGCGTCCCTGCCCTGTCCCCCTGCCATGTTTGGGGTCCCCACATGTCCTGACGTGTCCCTTGTCCCACCCGAGCAGTGCCAGGTTTCCCTGCCCTGTCCCCCTGCCATGTTTGGGGTCCCCACATGTCCTGCCATGTCCCTCAGTCCCCACATGCCCTGACGTGTCCCTTGTCCCACCCGAGCAGTGCCAGGTGTCCCTGCTCTGTCCCCCTGCCATGTTTTGTGTCCCCACATGTCCTGCCATGTCCCTCGTCCCTGCTGTGTCTGTCCCTTGTCCCTGCTGTGTCTGTCTGTCCCCGGCTGCTCCCCCGGGGCAGTTTGGGGTTCCCCCGGCCTGGCACGGCACAGGGAGCGGGGGGGTGGCCCTGCCGGTGTCCCCACGTGCCGGTGTCACCCCGCAGAGGTCCCCAAGGCCGCGGAGCCGGACATGCTCATGGTGGTTTGTGTCCTCACGGCCGCCTTCACGGCGGTGGCCATCGGGGTCATGGTGTGTGCCCGCTGCCAGGGCCACTGCTGGGGGCGCGCAGGTGCGTGGGGGGACACTGGGGGGTGTTTGGGGGGACAAAGGGGGTGTTTGGGGGCACAAACCGGACATGCTCATGGTGGTTTGTGTCCTCACGGCCGCCTTCACGGCGGTGGCCATCGGGGTCATGGTGTGTGCCCGCTGCCAGGGCCACTGCTGGGGGCGCGCAGGTGCGTGGGGGGGCACGGGGAGTGTTTGGGGGGCACAAGGGGGGTGTTTGGGGGGCACAAAGGGGGTGCTGGGGGCACAAAGGGGGTGCTAGGGGCACAAAGGGGGGTGTTTGGGGTGCCGGGGCACAGGGGGTGTCTTTGGGGTGCCGGGGGCACAGGGGGTGTTGTAGGATGGGGGCAGCTGGAGAACCCCTGGTCCACTGGGGATGGGATTCTGTGTGGGGAGGGGATTTCCAGCTCCCTCGTGGGGATGGGATGGGACAGGATCCATGGGATGGGATCGATGTGATGGGATGGGATCCATGGGATAGATGGGATGGGATCCATGGGATGGGATGGAATCCATGGGATCGAATGGGATGGGATGGGATCGAATGGGATGGGATGGGATCCATGGGATGGGATGGGACAGAATCCATGGGATGGGATCGATGTGATGAGATGGGATCCATGGGATAGATGGGATGGGATGAGACAGAATCGGAATGGGATGGGATCCATGAGGTGGGATGGGACAGGATCCAGGTGGTGGGAGAGGATCCATGGGATCAATTGGATGGGATGGGATCCATGGGATCGAATGGGATGGGATGGGATCCATGGGATGAGATGGAATCCATGGGATGGGATGGGACAGAATCCATGGGATGGGACGGGATCCATGAGGTGGGATGGGACAGGATTCATAGGGTGGGACAGGATCTATGGGATCAATTGGATGGGATGGAATCCATGGGATCGAATGGGATGGGATGGGATCCATGGGATGAGATGGAATCCATGGGATGGGATGGGACAGAATCCATGGGATGGGATGGGACAGAATCCATGGGATGGGACGGGATCCATGAGGTGGGATGGGACAGGATCCATGGGGTGGGACAGGATCCATGGGATCAATTGGATGAGATGGGATCCATGGGATGGGATCTACGGGATGGGATCCATGGGATGGGGATGGGGTGGGGATGACAGCAGGGACGAAGACAAGGCAGGGATGAGGACAAGGGGGCACATAGCGATGGGACAGGGACAGGGATGGGGACAGCTCCGTGTGGGGCCGGGCTTGTCCCGTGTCCCCACTCACTGTCCCCTCAGCGCGGGGCCCAGCCCCCGAGCCCGCGGCCGTGGCTGCAGGGGAAGGAGGAGAGGTGGCCTTGGGTGAGCTCAAGAGTGCCAGCACCTGAGGCCACCCCAGCTGGACACGTCCACGTGTGACACGGGGACAGGACACGGCCCCGACTGCCCCAGCGGGGGGACAGGGCTGGGGCGGGGTGCAGGGTGGGTCTGGGGGTGCACGATGGGCTCTGCTCGGACCCCCGGGGACGGGCAAGGGACAGCCCGGGGGGACACCCAAACCCCGGGGTCCCATGGCTGGGGGGACACACCCTGAGACCCCAAATAAAGAGCGTTGCTCCAGAGCGGGGGTGACGCCTCTTTCCACCAACGAGGGGTCAGGGGGCTTGGGGGGCTCCATATATGGACATGCACTGTCCCATTTCCTTCTGAGACCACGCCCCATTACCCACGGCCACGCCCCTTTTCCCGCCCGTGTTCCGAAGGCGCCGAGAGGGAAATTTGGGATATTCGGGATCCCGCAGCATCCCGGGGGCTCCGCGGGGCTCCTCGGGCCACTGCTCCCCCTCCTCCTCCTCCCGTGGCCATTGCTGAGGCTCAGGGGCCACCAGAGCCTCCCTTCTCCTCCCCTGTGCCCTCCTCTTCATCCCACCCATCCCATGGGTCACATCCTAGGGATCCCATCCCATCCCATCCATGGATCGATCCCATCCCATCTCAGAGATCCCATCCCCTCCATTCCATCCCATGGATTGATCCTAAGCCATGGATCCCACCCCATGGATCCCATCCCACCCCCTGGATCCCATCCCATGGTACCCATCCCATCCCATGGAACCCATCCCATAGATCCCATAGATCTCATCCCATCCTATCCCATGGATCAATCCTAAGCCATGGATCCCATTCTGTGGAACCCATGGATCCCATCCCATGGATCCCATCCCATTCCCTCCCCCTGCAGCTGAGCAGCAAAGGAAGCTCATACTGCCAGGCCCCAATCATCCCATTATCTCATTATCCCATCCCATCCCACCCCATCCCATCCCATCCATCCCATGGATCCCTTCCCATGGATCCCATCCCATTCCATGGATCCCATGGATCCCATCCCATGGATCCCATCCCATCCCATGGATCCCATCCCATGGAACCCATCCCATCCCATGGATCAATCCTAAGCCGTGGATCCCATCTCATGGATCCCATTCTGTGGAACCCATGGATCCCATCCCACCCCATGGATCCTATCCCACCCCATTTTTGGGGATCACACCAGCCTGAGGGGGCACACGTGGATCCAAGGGTGTGCATCCAAGCCTGGCATCCCTGGGCCCTTTACTGAACCCCTTCTGTTGAGGTTCAGCCCCACCAAGACCTCGTGGGGTGTCTCAGAGAGCCCACCAGGGTTTTGGGGGGTCACGGGGGGCTCCTCCCAGCAGCACCCCAAGGCAATGGCTGTGCTGGTGGGGGGACGGGCTCCTCTGCGGCCCCGAAAGCACAAAGGGGGTTTTTGGTTTTGGTTCCTCTGCCTGAAGCTCCCGTGTTCCTCCGGAATGGGCCGTGCCAGCATCTGCTCCCAGGGGATTTCCAGCCCAGCCGTAGGAGGGAAATGATAAAAGATGGAATAATAATAATAATAATAATAATAATAAATTAAATTGTAGCCGTGAGGCGGTGCTCCCTGCAAGCAAAGGGTCACCGAGGTCTCAGAGTCAGCACTGCAGGGTTGTTTCCAGCAAATCCTGGTCAGAGGCTCAGGCACGTCCCTTCAGGACAAGCCCGAATCCCCCCAGCTGGGGCTGGCCGCGATTCAGGGACGAGAACTGCCCGGTGTCCCCGCAAGGACTGCCACCCGGGGCAGAAATCAGCGACGAGTTACGGCCACAATCATAACACTCCACACTCCCTCCAAGCTGGGGGGCTCTCTGGGGCACGGGCCGCACGGTTCGGGCGGTTTCGGGACGGCCCGGGCGGGATTTGGCCCCGCACGGACCGGGACGGGACGAGGTGCGCGGGCCCTTTAAATCACGGACAGGTGCGGCAGAGCGGGGGCGGGACCCGCGGGGCTGAGCGACGGGGCGACTATCCAATAGAAAGGCAGAGTGAGGAGGGGCCAGCCAATGAGCGGGCGGGAAGGGGTCGGGGTTCGGTGGCGCTCGCAGCGGGGCGAAGCGGGGACCGGTCCGGTTCGGCTCCGCTCGGCTCCGCTCGGTCCCGCTCGGCTCCGCTCGGCCATGGCGAAGAGGGCGGCCGTCCCCGCCGGGCCCCTCGGGGACGATTTCTCCTTCGTGAGCCCGGTGGCCAAGTACGTGCTCTTCTTCTTCAACCTGCTCTTCTGGGTGAGTGCGGGGACACCGCGACACCCCGCTCCCGAAGGACGCCCGCACCCGGGGGCTGTCCCCATCCCTGCACCCCCTGGGACACCGCCATTCCCGGGAGCCCCATCCCCGAGATCCCGCCGGGACCCCCAGCCCTTGGGAATGTCTCCATCCCTGTTGGGATCCCCCATCCCCAGGGACCCCCCAGCCCTTGGGAATGTCTCCATCCCTGTTGGGATCCCCCATCCCCAGGGACCCCCCAGCCCTTGGGAATGTCTCCATCCCTGTTGGGATCCCCCATCCCCAGGGACCCCCCAGCCCTTGGGAATGTCTCCATCCCTGTTGGGATCCCCCATCCCCGAGATCCCACCAGGACCCCCTGGCAATGTCTCCATCCCTTTTGGGATCCCCAATCCCCCATCCCTGAGATCCCGCCGGGACCCCCAGCCCTTGGGAATGTCTCCATCCCTGATCCCTGTTGTGATCCCCCATCCCTGAGATCCCACCGGGACCCCCAGCCCTTGGGAATGTTTCCATCCCCAAACCCTTTTGGGATCCCCCATCCCCGAGATCCCACCAGGACCCCCTGGCAATGTCTCCATCGCTGAACCCTACCGGGATCCCCCATCCCCAGGGACCCCCAGCCCTTAGGATTGTCTCCATCCCTGAATCCTTTTGGGATCCCCCCTCCCCAGGGACCCCCAGCCCTTAGGATTGTCTCCATCCCTGAATCCTTTTGGGATCCCCCCTCCCCAGGGACCCCCAGCCCTTAGGATTGTCTCCATCCCTGAATCCTTTTGGGATCCCCCCTCCCCAGGGACCCCCAGCCCTCTCTCCAGCCCTGGACCTGTTTGGGACCCCGCATTCCCAGGATCCCCCAACCCACCTCCATCCCCAGGATCCCACCGGGAGCCCCTTGGCTTTGGAGCTGTCCCCACTGGAATCTGCTCTCCTCAGGGTCCCTGGAGCCCCCACCGTGACCCCCCATTCCTGAGGGGCTCCTGGCCCCTGGGGGTGTCCCCATCCCACTGGGATCCCCCATTCCAGAACCTACAGAAGGGGTTTTCCCCATTTCCCGAGGGTTTTTGGGGTCCTTTGGGTCCCCACCACTTCACCAGGAACCCACACAGGTGACAACCCCCAGAGAGGGGGACAGAGACCCCCTTGTCCCCAGCCCACCCCAGGGACATCTCCTGTAGGGAAGCCACAGTTTTCCATGTTCCCTGAGATCCCACCGGGACCCCCAGCCCTTGGGAATGTCTCCATCCCTTTTGGGATCCCCCATCCCTGAGATCCCACCGGGACCCCCAGCCCTTGGGAATGTCTCCATCGCTGAACCCTACTGGGATCCCCCATCCCCAGGGATCCTCCATCCCCAGGGACCCCCAGCCCTTAGGATTGTCTCCATCCCTGAATCCTTTTGGGATCCCCCCTCCCCAGGGACCCCCAGCCCTCTCTCCAGCCCTGGACCTGTTTGGGACCCCGCATTCCCAGGATCCCCCAACCCACCTCCATCCCCAGGATCCCACCGGGAGCCCCTTGGCTTTGGAGCTGTCCCCACTGGAATCTGCTCTCCTCAGGGTCCCTGGAGCCCCCACCGTGACCCCCCATTCCTGAGGGGCTCCTGGCCCCTGGGGGTGTCCCCATCCCACTGGGATCCCCCATTCCAGAACCTACAGAAGGGGTTTTCCCCATTTCCCGAGGGTTTTTGGGGTCCTTTGGGTCCCCACCACTTCACCAGGAACCCACACAGGTGACAACCCCCAGAGAGGGGGACAGAGACCCCTCTTGTCCCCAGCCCACCCCAGGGACATCTCCTGTAGGGAAGCCACAGTTTTCCATGTTTGGGGGCCTTTTTGATGGTTTTTTTTTTCCTAATGTTTTGAGGGATTTTTATGTTTTTGAAAAGTTTTATATTTTGAGTATTTTTTTTTATGCTTCAGGGACTTTTTCAAAACATTTTGGAGACTTTTGTACTGCTTGGGAGGTTTGGGGTTTTTTTATATTTAGGGGTTTTTTTTAATGCTTTTGTGGGGGTTTTCTGCAGGGGTTTTTTTTTGTGGGTTATTTCCGTGTTTGCAATTTTATATTTGAGGAAGTTTCTCACTTCCCATAAACCACATCCCTGTGTCCAGCCACCAGTAGAGGAACAGCACTGGCTGGCGAGTGACCTCCAGGGAGGAGGGGACAGGGGTGACCTCCAGGGAGGAGGGGACAGAGGCGACCTCCAGGGAGGAGGGGACACAGTGTGACAAGGGGAAACTGAAGCAGCGGCTGCAGCTCTGGTGCCTCCCTGGCTTTGGGGGGGCTGCAGGTGGGGCCGTGGGGGTGGCATGGGGGTGGTGACACCTGCGGGGTCACCTGTGTCCCTCTGCAGATGATCTCCATGGTGATGGTGGCCGTGGGGGTGTACGCCCGGCTGCTGAAGCACGCAGGTGAGCTCGGGGGCTCCCCAGCCCTGCTGGTCCCGAGCCACCAGCACGCTGGGGGTGGCATGTGGGCTCCTGGGGGTGCTGGCGGTGCTGGTGACAGCTCGCCCGTGGTGACAGAGGCGGCCCTGGCGTGCCTGGCAGTGGACCCTGCCATCCTCCTCGTCGTGGTGGGCGTCCTCACCTTCCTCATCACCTTCTGCGGCTGCGTCGGCTCGCTGCGGGAGAACATCTGCCTGCTGCAGATGGTGAGTCCTGCCAGGGCTGGGGACCCTGCTGGGGACCCTGGTGGCATCACTGTCACCTTGCTCTTCCCCTCACCGTCACGTTCCTCTTCCCGCAGTTCTCCGTCTGCCTGACCATCATCTTCCTCCTGCAGCTGGCGGCCGGCGCGCTGGGCTTTGTGTTCTCTGATAAGGTGCTGATAGGGGAGGGCAGTGGGGGTGCTGGGTGACCCCAGTCCTGTCCTGCTGGGTGACAGGCTGGCTGCTGTCCCCCCGTTTGTCCCCCAGGCCCGCGGGAAGGTCAGCGAGATCATCAACGGGGCCATCGTGCATTACCGGGATGACCTGGACCTGCAGAACCTCATCGATTTCGGGCAGAAGGAGGTGACCAGGGGGGCTCTGCAGGGTCCCCCCAGTGGATGAGGGGTCCCCACTTCTGTGCCAGGCTTACATCTGTGGGGTAGCACAGGCTGGGGACGTCGGATGGCTCTTCCAAGGTGTTCGTGGTGATGTCCTGCCCGGGCAGGGGGAGGCTGGGGAGGGCTGGGGGCACAAAGAGCCCTGAGTGTCCTGTCCCCCTGCCGTGGGCTAGGGTCCCCTCCCTGCTGAGCCCCCTGCCCTGCCCGCAGTTCAGCTGCTGCGGGGGTGTCTCCTACAAGGACTGGTCCCAGAACATGTACTTCAACTGCACGGCCACCAACCCCAGCCGCGAGCGCTGCTCCGTGCCCTTCTCCTGCTGCCTGCACGACGCCGACCAGGTCTGTCTGTCCTGGGCTGGCCTCAGGGGACCCTGCCCCGTGCCTGTCCTCCCTTCCCTGGGGCTGCGCTGGGCCTGCAGCCCTGCCCAAGGGGAGGGAACACAAACGGACCCCATCCCACACTGGGTTTGTGTCCCCAGTTCCACCTTCTGGGTTTGTGTCCCCATCCCACCCTCTGGGTTTGGGTTCCCCATCCCACCCTCTGGGTTTGTGTCCCCATCCCACCCTCTGGGTTTGTGTCCCCATCCCACCCTCTGGGTTTGTGTTCCCCATCCCACCCTCTGGGTTTGGGTTCCCCATCCCACCCTCTGGGTTTGTGTCCCCATCCCACACTCTGGGTTTGTGTCCCCATCCCACCCTCTGGGTTTGTGTCCCCATCCCACCCTCTGGGTTTGGGTTCCCCCATCCCACCCTCTGGGTTTGTGTCCTCATCCCACACTCTGGGTTTGTGTCCCCATCCCACACTCTAGGTTTGTGTCCCCAGTTCCACCCTCTGGGTTTGGGTTCCCCATCCCAACCCAACCGTTGGGTTTGGGGACTCCTGGGTGGAATGTTGTGGTGAGGTGGGGAGAATTCTCCGACTCCAAAGCTGGAATTGGCTCTTTGGGGCCAGGTGGCTCTGCAGGGCTGGCATGGGGACACTGAGGGACACCCCACCAAGGCAGGGGCCTGGTCACTGCACAGCTGCCCCCCAAGAGCAGGGAGCGCAGTGTGTTGTGTCCCCAGCCCCTCTGTGCTGTGTCCCCTCTCCCAGGCTGTCATCAACACCATGTGTGGCCACGGGATGCAGGCCCGGGGCTACCTGGAGGCCAGTGCCTTCATCCACACCAACGGCTGCATCGACAAGCTGGTCAACTGGACCCACAGCAACCTCTTCCTGCTGGGGGGCATCACCCTGGGGCTGGCCCTGCCCCAGGTACTGCGGGGGACAAGGGGCCGCCCCAGAGCTCTGCTTTGTGGGGTTTTGGGGGGAGCTGACTTAATTAATGGTGGCTGGTTGTGAGATGGGGGAGTCGGGATGGGATTTGGGGTGGGGGAGTGATGCAAATGTCAGGCACGGGGGCATGGGGTGACACTGCGTGCTGTTGCTCAGTACCTCCCTCTCCCCTTCCTTCTTCTCCCTCTCCCCCATCCCTCCTGCTCTTTCTCACCCTTTCTCTCGCTTTTCTCTCCTTCCTCGTCCTCACCCACTTCCCTCTTCCCCTTCCCTCTCTCTCCCTTTCTCCTCTGCCTCTTTCCTTCCTTCTTCCTCTCTCATTTCCTTCCCTGTTCTTCTTCCTCTGTGTCTTCCCTTCTCCTCCGTCTTCCTCTCCCTTAATTCTTCCTCCTCCCTTCTCCTTCCCCTTTGCCTTCCCTTTATCTCACTTCCCCTTTCCCTCTCCTCCATCTCCCCTTTCGTCCTCTCCCCTCCCTCTCCTTACCTATCCCCCTTTCCTTCCCCATCCCTCTCCTCTTCCCACTCCCCTGCTCTCTTGTTTCCCTCCCCGTCCCTCTCCCCTGCAGCTGGTGGGCATCGTCCTGGCGCGGCTCCTCATCAACCAGATCCGCGACCAGATCAAGCTGCAGCTCTACAACCAGCAGCACCGGGCAGACCCCTGGTCCTGAGCCCGCAGCCTCCCCGCGGTACGGCGGCTCTCCCGGGCGCTCCGGGGCCGTTCCCGATCCCCGGATCCGCGGGGACAGCCCGAGGGGCCTCGCTGGAGGACAGGGAATGCGGATCCGCGCTGGCCGCGGAGGAGACTCCGTGCCTTTGGCAGCCGCCGCTGGGCTCGGCCTGGAGGGGCTGAGCTGAAGCAGCGCCGGAGAATCGCTGTCTGTCCGTCCGTCCTGCTGGTGCGCAAAGGGATGTGCTCCCCCTCCCCGCGTGCGCTGGAGAAGGACGCTTGTCTGCCTGTCTGTCTGTCTGTCTGTCCGTGCACCGAGCTGCCTTCGCCCAGGCCGGGCTGCGGGACCGGGGACATTCCCCCCCATGGCCGCGTGTCCGTCCCGGTGTCCCCGGCCGCGGGGACAGCGGGAGGGCACAGCCGGGCTGACCCGGGCTGACCCAGGGCGTGCCCATCCCTTGGCTTTCCCGGACAATAAAGACACGAGGCCGGACGCTCCGAGCTGTGCCAGGCTGCGCAGGGGACACCGCGGTGGCTCTGGGGACACGCCGAGGCCGCCCCAGGCCGCACAGCCACGGCCCAGTGCTCTTGTGAGACCCCAAAACCAGGGGAAAAAAAGCGGCTGAGGGGCCCGGCCCGGCCCCTCGGTGCTGTCGCAAACCCGTGGGTGGAGTTTTTTGGGGTTGGGTTTTTAGTGTGTTTTTTTTTTAATTTTAATTTTCCTTCAGCTCGGGCTGGGTGGTCCCTCCCGCGGAGGGAGCCGGGATGCGGCCCAGCGCCCGGCTCTTTGTGTGCGGCCGGGAGGCTTCTCTCATAAAAAACCTCTTTTTTTGGCTTTTTTTCCCCCTCAAAATCCGCCTCATCCCCCCGCCAAAATGCGATTTCTTCCCCCAAAAGCGATTGCTTCTCTGAGCAGCGGCACCTCCCCACAAAAAAAAGTTATTTTTTCCCCCTCTGGAATTCATTTTTCTTCCCAAAACGTCCCCTCCGAAGAGCTACTTCTCATTCCAAAAAAGCAAGTTTACCCTAAGAAGTAGCTGCTCTCCAAAAAAATGACTTTTCCCCCTCAAAACCCCCATCTTTTTACCCCAAAAGGGACTTGTCCCCAAAACCCAACTTTTCTTTACCCAAAAGTGTCTTTTGTCCCCCCAAACTGATTTTCCCCCTCAAAAAAAGGTAACTCACCCCCGAAAAAAGGGACTTTCCTCCACAAAAGTCAAGTTTTCTTCCCTCAAAATTGCCTTTTCTCCCATAAAATTGATTTTTCCCCAAAGAGTACTCCCCCCAAAAAAGTAACCATTTTTTCCCCACAAAAAGTGTATTTTGTCCCAGAAAAGTAACTTTTGCTTTGCTCCCCAAAAAGTAACTTTTCCCTCAAAAAAGTGACTTTTCTTCTCCCAAAGGTGGTTTATTTCCCCCCAAAGGCAACTTTTCGCCTCCAAAAAGTAACTTTTTACTCACAAAGGCTTTTTCATCAGAAGGACATTTTATTTCACAGAAAAAAAAGGATCTTTTCCTCACAAGAAGGAACTTTTCCCTCACAAAATTGATATTTTCCTCATATAAAGTGATGGTTTTGTCACAAAAGTGACTTTTTCCTTCGAAAATTGGACCTTTTCGTCATAAAAATGAACTTTTCCCTTGCAAATAGTGACTTTTTTCTCACAAAAATAGACTTTTTCTTCAAAAACAAGAACTTTTCCCTCACTATAGGTGACTTTTTCTTCATGAGTGAATTTTTTCTCAAGAAAAGGGAACCTTTTCCTCCCAAAAGGGAACTTTTTCTTCAGAAAAAAGAACTTTTCCCTCACAAAAAGTGACTTTTTTTTCCTCACACAGGAGTTTTTCTGCACAAAAAGGAACTTTTCCCCTCAGAAAAAGGAATATTTTCCCCACAAAATGTAACTTTTTCTCACAAAAAGTTGCTTTTTCCTCACAAAGGCCTTTTGTGAGGGGGACTTTTTCCTTCCAAAAAAGACTTTACCCTCACTTTTTTAGCGACTTTTTCCCTCACAAAAAGCAACTTTTTCCTCATAAAAAGGAACTTTTCCTCACAAAAACGAACTTTTCCTGACCAAAAGACTTTTTCTTCATGAGTGAATTTTTTCTCAAGAAAAGGGAACCTTTTCCTCCCAAAAGGGAACTTTTTCTTCAGAAAAAAGAACTTTTCCCTCACAAAAAGTGACTTTTTTTTCCTCACACAGGAGTTTTTCTGCACAAAAAGGAACTTTTCCCCTCAGAAAAAGGAATATTTTCCCCACAAAATGTAACTTTTTCTCACAAAAAGCCGCTTTTTCCTCACAAAGGCCTTTTGTGAGGGGGACTTTTTCCTTCCAAAAAAGACTTTACCCTCACTTTTTTAGCGACTTTTTCCCTCACAAAAAGCAACTTTTTCCTCATAAAAAGGAACTTTTCCTCACAAAAACGAACTTTTCCTGACCAAAAGTGACTCTTTCCTCACAAAAACGAACTTTTCCTGACCAAAAGCGACTCTTTCCTCACGAGAGGAACTTTTTCCTCACAAAAGGAGACTGTTTCCTCCCAAAAAAAGCATTTCCCCTCACTTTTTAGCGACTTTTCCCTCACTTTTTAGCGACTTTTTCCTCATAAAAAGGAACTTTTCCTCACAAAAAAAGACCTTTCCCTCAGAAAAGGAGAACTTTTCCTCACAAAAACGAACTTTTCCTCACAAAAAGGAAACCTTTCCTGACCACAGTGACTCTCCTCACGAGAGGAACTTTTTCCTCACAGAAGGGGAGACTCTTTGCTCTCAAAAAAAAGACTTTTCCCTCACTTTTCAGCGACTTTCCCCCTCACAAATCGCGTCTCTTACCCTCCGCAGCGCTTCCCCCGCGGTCCCTCCCTCAGCCCGCCCCGGCGGGGGGCGCGGGCCGGGCCGGGCCGCGGGCGGCGGCGGCGGAGGAGGAGGAGCAGCAGCAGCGGGGCCGCTCCGCTCGCTCCCGGCGAGCCCAACAAAGGCGGCGGGGCCATGGCGGGCCCCTCGCCCCGCTGCGAGCCGCCCTAAGCCCGCCGAGCACCGCGGCTGGGGGTGCATACAGTATAGAAAACTGTATAGAGGGGGGCTGGGGGTGGGTACAGTACAGAAAACTGATTGAGAAGTGACTGGAGATGGGTACAGTATAGAAAACTGGTTAAAAAGGGACTGGAAATGGGTACAGTATAGAAAATGGATTACAAAGAGACTGGAGATAGGAGCAGCATGGGGAGGAGCAGTATAGTGGGTGTCTGGGGATGGGCACAGTACAGAAAACTGTACAGCAGAGGAGTGGAGATTGTGTATTGTGGAGGGGAGCAGGAGATTGGGGTACAGGGAGGGCGGGGTGTAGGGGGGAAAACAGGATAGAATGGCCTCAGACATGGGCACAGCAGGAGTCTGGGGATGGGTGCAGTACAGAAAATGGTTTATCAGGGGCTGGGGGTGGGCACAGTGTGGACAAGAGCAGTGTGGGGGTACAGTATGGAGGGGGGTGCATACAGTATGGAAAACTTTATAGCACAGGGCTGGGGATGGGTACAGTATAGAAAACTTCATGGAGGGGGGCTGGGGGTGGGTACAGTATAGAAAAGTGCCTAGCAGGGGGCTGGAGATGGGTACAGTATAGAAAATTGTATAGCACATGGCTAGGAATGCTTCTTCATGGGGTACAGTATAGAAAAGTGCCTAGCAGGGGGCTGGAGATGGGTAGAGTAAAGAAAACTTTACAGAGGGGAGCTGGGGATGGGTACAGTATAGAAAACTGTATGGAGGGTGAGTGAGGATAGGCAAAGTATAGAAAACTGTATAGCACTGGCCTGAGAATGAGCACAGTATAGAAAACTGTATAGAGGGGGGCTGGGGATGGGTACAGTACAGAAAATGATTTATCAGGGGCTGGGGGTGGGCACAGTGTGGACAAGAGCAGTATGGGGGTACAGTATGGAGGGGCAGCCCTAGTGATGGGCACAGTGGCCACACAGAGGGGTCCCAGGGCTGTGGGGACAGCAGGAGGGTCCCACAGAGGGGTCCCAGTGCTGTGGGGACAGCAGGAGGGTCCCACAGAGGGGTCCCAGGGCTGTGTGGGTGCTGTGGGGACAGCAGGAGGTGGCCGTGCCAGGGGTGGTGACGGCGCTGTCCCCTCCCCGCAGGCCTGCGCAACGCCCCGCGCTGCTGGGACGTCATCCAGCCCCTGCTCTGTGCCGTCTACATGCCCAAGTGCGAGGACGGGCAGGTGGAGCTGCCCAGCCAGACCCTGTGCCAGGCCACCCGGGCACCCTGCACCATCGTGGAGCGCGAGCGCGGCTGGCCCGACTTCCTCAAGTGCACCACCGACCGCTTCCCCGAGGGCTGCCCGGTACGGCACGGGCACACGGGCCTGGGGAGGGAAGGTCACTCTCTGGAGGAGAGAAGGGCTGCTGTTGGTCAGCCTGGAGAGGAGGAGGATCCAGGGAGAGCTTCCAGCACATTCCAGGGCCTGGAGGGGCTCCAGGAGAGCTGCAGAGGGACTGGGGACAAGGGATGGACAGGACACAGGGAATGGCTCCCAGTGCCAGAGGGCAGCCATGGATGGCATCTTGGCCATGAGGAATTCCTGGCTGGGCTGGAATTGCCAGAGCAGCTGGGGCTGCCCCTGCATCCCTGGAATGTCCAAGGCCAGGCTGGACACTGGGGCTGGAGCAGCCTGGCACAGTGGCAGTGTCCCTGCCATGGCAGGGGTGGCACTGGAGGGGCTTTGAGGTCCCTTCCCACCCAACCCATTCCTTGATTCCATGGTGATTCTCTGGAACCCAGCTGCCCTCCACAGGGGACTGATGTCCATCTTGGCCACGGGGGTGTCTCTTCCTCCTCCTCCTCCTCCTCCTCACGGCCTGGTTTCCCCTCTGGCAGAACGAGGTGCAGAACATCAAGTTCAACAGCTCGGGGCAGTGCGAGGCGCCGCTGGTGAGGACGGACAACCCCAAGAGCTGGTACGAGGACGTGGAGGGCTGCGGCATCCAGTGCCAGAACCCGCTGTTCACCGAGAAGGAGCACCGCGAGATGCACGTCTACATCGCCGCCTTCAGCTCCGTCACCATCTTCTGCACCTTCTTCACCCTGGTGAGACTCGGGCTCCTTTTGGGGGAGCTGTCCCCAGAAGGGGACGGGCACCGAGCTGTCGCTTTCTCCACCCCTCCAGGCCACGTTTGTTGCTGACTGGAGGAACTCCAACCGCTACCCCGCCGTCATCCTGTTCTACGTCAACGCCTGCTTCTTCGTGGGCAGCATTGGTTGGCTGGCACAGTTCATGGACGGCGCCCGCGACGAGATCGTGTGCCGGGCCGACGGCACCATGCGGCTGGGCGAGCCCACGTAGGTGTCACCTCCGTCCCCAGCCCGCCAGCAGAGCTGTCCCCGACACCAAGGAGGGCTCTCGGGGTTCGCTGCCCTCCTGGGAGAGGGCGAGACCCCCGCGCTCCTGCGTGTCCCCTCGCGGGGGTGGGTGACGCTCTCGCCTCACCTCTGTGCAGCTCCAACGAGACGCTGTCCTGCGTCATCATCTTCGTCATCGTGTACTACTCGCTGATGTCGGGTGTCATCTGGTTTGTCATGCTCACCTACGCCTGGCACACGTCCTTCAAGGCCCTGGGCACCACCTACCAGCCGCTGCTGGGCAAGACCTCCTACTTCCACCTCATCACCTGGTCCATCCCCTTCGTGCTGACCGTGGCCATCCTGGCCGTGGCACAGGTAACAGGGCCACCCTCGCGGGATGGTGTCTCAGGGTGACGCCGCAGCCAGCTGACCGTCCTGTCCCTGTCCCTGCTGCTGCCAGGTGGACGGTGACTCCGTCAGTGGCATCTGCTTCGTGGGCTACAAGAACTACCGCTACCGAGCCGGCTTCGTGCTGGCCCCCATCGGGCTCGTGCTCATCGTGGGGGGCTATTTCCTCATCCGGGGTAGGTGTGGCTCTGCTCTGGGAAGGGACGGGGTCACCGTGGGTGTCCCCACACCCTGACCCCCTCGTCCTCCCCGCAGGGGTCATGACGCTCTTCTCCATCAAGAGCAACCACCCCGGGCTGCTGAGCGAGAAGGCGGCCAGCAAGATCAACGAGACCATGCTGCGCCTGGGTGAGGGCTTCACCGGCACCGTTCCCCCGGGAATCCCGTGGGAACGGGGACATTTTGTCCCCTGAAGTCACACGGCCCCTTCCCAGGGGTGGCGGCAGCGGGGGACAAAGCTGTGGTGGTGGTGGCACGGCCCCAGTGCGGCATCTTGGTGTCACTGGAATTTGGCTGGATGTCCCTCTTCTCTTCCAGGCATTTTTGGCTTCTTGGCCTTTGGCTTTGTCTTCATCACCTTTGGCTGCCACTTCTATGACTTCTTCAACCAGGCCGAGTGGGAGCGCAGCTTCCGGGAATACGTCCTGTGAGTGGGACAGGGACAGGGCTGACGGGGACGCGGTGGCACCGCAGTGCACAGCTCCGTGTCCCGCCAGCGGGGCCACCACACCTCCTCCCTGCGGGGCCGTGGGGGCTGTGGGCTGTCCCTGCTCCTTACGGCCACTGTCCCCCGTGTGTCCCCCCCGCAGGTGTGAGGCCAACGTGACCATCGCCACGCAGACCAACAAGCCCATCCCGGACTGCGAGATCAAGAACCGGCCGAGCCTCCTGGTGGAGAAGATCAACCTCTTCGCCATGTTCGGCACCGGCGTCTCCATGAGCACCTGGGTCTGGACCAAGGCCACCCTGCTCATCTGGAAGCGCACCTGGTGCAGGTGGGACCCCGAGGGTGTCACCCCAGCTCCCTGGAGCCCATCCTGCCCCATCCAGTGGGATGTTGGAAGGACATTCCCAGATGTTTGTCCCTCAGCTCGATGGGTTGTAGGCTCACAGCAGCTCAGGAACGGGGTGGCCTCTCCCACGTGGCATTTGTGGGACACCTCTAACCCCGAAGCACCCATTCCCCAGCCTGCTGTCCCCATGTGCAGGAGGGGGAGCTGGGGAGGCTCCCTGTGGCCCAGCTGTGACAGCTGTGCCCCCTGTCCCCTCTGTGCCCTCTGTGTCCCCAGGCTGACGGGGCAGAGCGATGACCAGCCCAAGAGGATCAAGAAGAGCAAGATGATCGCCAAGGCCTTCTCCAAGCGCAAGGAGCTGCTGCGCGACCCGGGCCAGGAGCTGTCCTTCAGCATGCACACCGTGTCCCACGACGGCCCCGTGGGTATGTACCCAGGGCAGGGACATCCCCAACAGCCCCTCGGGGTCCCCAAAGTCCCCCCTTGACCAGATCCCCCTGTCCCCACAGCTGGCTTGGCGTTCAACATCAACGAGCCGTCGGCCGACGTGTCCTCGGCGTGGGCCCAGCACGTCACCAAGATGGTGGCCAGGAGGGGGGCCATCCTTCCCCAGGACATCTCCGTGACGCCCGTGGCGACACCTGGCAAGTCCTTGGGGACCTCGTGGGGAATTCCTGGGGGACGAGCCGGGCTGGGGGGTGCAGGGAGGTTGATGGAATATTTGGGATGGATCGCCGTGGGATCAGGTGGGTGGCGGGGGCTCTTGTGGGGTGGTGGAGGGCACAGGCGGGACGTGGCCACTCACGGCCACCTCACGCCACGTCCCCCAGTGCCACCAGAGGAGAGGGCCAACCTGTGGGTGGTGGAGGCCGACGTGTCCCCGGAGCTGCAGAAGCGCAGCGGCCGCAAGAAGAAGCGGAGGAAGAAGAAGAAGAAGGAGGAGGTGACCCCAGACCCCGAGCGCTGCCCGGGGCGCCGCGCCGTCCCCAGCGCCGTCCCTCGCCTGCCCCGCCTGCCCCCCCAGCCCTGCCTGGTGGCTTTTGTCCCCGATGTCCTGCCAGCTGTCCAGCCCGATGCCACCTTCCCCGGGGGCCACGTCCTGCACGTGATCAGCAACCCCTTCTGCCCCGAGAGCGACGCCGAGAGCCCCGGGCGCTGGCACCACAACGGGGGCCCCCTGTGGCCCCCCCAGCCCGGCCCCCCGCCCCGGCCCGGGGCAGCCAGGACTCAGGGCAGCCGGGCAGGGCTGGCCCCCATCCACTCTCGGACCAACCTGGTGGAGGCGGAGCTGCTGGAGCCCGATTCGGACTTCTGATCCCTGCGGGATGTGGGGAGGGTCAGAACCCGCCCGATCCCGCGGGGATCCGTCCCAAATGTTCCGTCCACCTGAGCACGTCCCGTTTCTCCCCCTTGGAGGATTTGTCTCCGTGCAGTTCCCAGCCCGGAGAGGTTTTGGGATTCCCTCCGGCATCACCGGGAGAAAGGAGCTGTCGGTGGGACAAGGCCCAGCTCCCACAGGGATTTAAGGACCAGGGGGACACTTGGGGACAGCCTAGATCAGGGTAGATTTGGGGCAGCTCTGCCCCACCCACGGCTAGAGGTACGTAGAGCTCACCCCCACTTGTGCCAATAGCAAATTTTTTTTAAAATTTCTGATTTTTTTAATGTTTGTATCACGGTGCCTCTGCTCGGGGTGAGCCCAGTCAGGTGCAGCAGCAGCATCCCTGGTGTGCACCCCAATTTTGGGTTCACCCCAATCCCTTCCAAGACCCCAAAGTGCCTTCCAGCTCCCCAGAGAGCTGAGCCAGCCCCAGATCAGGACTGGAGGGGTGGCAGCACCAGGGAGATGGGACAGGAAGCACCCGGGGCTGCCTGGGTGCTCCAGGGCAAAAAAACAACCCCAAAAACCTCGGGGTGCTCGAGGTGAATCAGGGTCAGCAACCCCCAGAGCAAAGCTTTTTTTATTATTTTTTTAGAAAAAAATAAAAATCAAGTCACAGCAAACCCAGCAAAGCCCCGAGGCAGGAGGGCTGCAGTCCCTGCTGGTGTTTGGGTTTTCCCTATTTTTATTAATCCTGGTAGGCTCCTGGCTTTTTTTTTTGTTTGTTTTTTTGGGTTTTTTTTTGCTATCCCAGTGACCTCCACGGGTTCATTTTTGCTGTGTAAAGGAAAAACTCTCCTGTATCAGTATTAAATTTACAGATTTTCAATCCCAGTGGCTGCTCTGGGCTCTTTTGGGGAGGGATCCATGCGGGAAAACGTTTTGGGAGGGGAGTTGTCCTTTCTCCTAAAAACTCTCTTGCTTTAAAAGCTGCTTTAAGGTGTTTTAAACCACTTTAAAGTGCCCTAAAAGTGTTTCAAAGTGCTTTAAAGCACATTAAAAACTGCTTTAGAGTGCTTTCAACCCCCTGTTCCACCTGCAGGGGGGAGCTCTGAGGGGCTGGAAGTGCCCTCGGGGGGCTGTGGGGACACTTTTGGGGACAACTGGGCAGTTTTGGGGACGAGCGGGGCCTTTGCCAGCAGGTGGCACCAGGGGCTAAAATATCCCCCAAACCCCCAAAATTTGGGGCTGCCCAAACGTTGGGGTGCTCCTGGGTGGGGTCCCACTGAGGCATCTGGTGTTTCCTACCAGATGGTGCCTTTTTTGGGGGAGAAAATGCTGCTTTTGGGAAAAATCATCTTTTTGTTTTGCTTGAGAGCCAATCAGCTGCAGGCTTTGGTTATCCTGCAAAGCAGACCCCGAAATTTAGCTGGAACTGGTCAGTGAAAATTGCATTTCTCCAGGGTTTGTTATTTTTTTTTTTTTGGGCTGACCCTGCTACAGAGTCAAAGCTGGATTGTCTGGGATGAAACCAAATATTTCTCTTTATCTCCATTTTTTTGGGGCTTTTTCTTTGTATATATTTTATTTTGTGGCTTTCTCAGTTATAAAAATTCTAACAAAACTATTACTAAAAATTTGCCATTTTGAAAAAAAAAAAAAAAGCAAAACAACAAAATACTTTAATTTTGGAAGCAGCAGGAGATGTGCTGACAATGTCACATCCCCTCCCAAAAAACCCCACCTTGATTTGGTGCAGGGGGAGAAAACTTTGCAGGAAGAAAACACCCCCAGTTTGCCAAAATCCAGCAAATTCCCCTGAAATATCCTTAGGGAAAAGCTCCAGCATTCCCATGGGAGGTGCAGGAGAGCAAAGCTCAGAGGATCCCACATCTCCCACCACCCCCAGAGGTTTCACTGGGGAAAAATGGGGAAATTTCAGGGAGTTTGGGTAATATTCCCTGTGGATTCATTTATTCCCTGTGGATTCACTGAACCACCAGGGTAATATTCCCTGGTTTGGGTAATATTCCCTGTGGATTCACTGAACCACCGATCCCCAGGGAGAAATTGGCATTTTCCACCCATCTGGTGGAATTAAAAGGATGAAATCACAGTTGGACCAGAAAACAGCCTGGAAAATTTAGGCTTTCACTCCTTTTCTACCTCAGTTCTGTTGGTGGGAGAAACCAAACTCTGCTGTGCATCTACTGTCAAGGAGAGGAATTTTGCTTTTCCAAGGCTGTTTTCTCCCAAATTTCCAGGCAGAGCCAGGCCAGGCTGGTGTCAGGGAGTGAGGGAAGGAGCCAGCCCCGAGCTGCTGCTTCTCACAGAGCCCCAATTGTTGGAGCCTTCCTCCCCAAAGAGCCGCTCCCTCCTCTCCTGATAGCCCTTGTTTGTCCAGAGAAATCACCAGGCACGGCCTGGATCCCTGGGCAGCCCTGGGATTTATGGACATTCAACACCAGGAGTTTTGGGGGTGCTGGCAGCAGCACATGGCAGGAAAACAACATCCCTGCCACTCTCCTGATTTTGGGAATATCCTTTAAAAGGTGAGGAAGATCCCACTCTCCTCTCTGAAACACTGGATCCCGGTGGGCTGAGGGTCAGGATTTTGCCATGGTGAAGGATGTGCAAACCAACCTGGGATCTTTTTGTGGGATCTGTGGGATCTGAGATGATAAATTCCGGAGAGTTTCTGTATTTCCAGGTCAGCACAAGTTCCTGTCCTCAGCAGAGAACTCAGGGTCAGGATTTTGCATTTGTGAGGGGTTTGAAAAACAACCTGATGAGTTTTTTGTGGGATCTGAGGCACCAGGAAATTATAAATTCTGGAGGGTTTCTCTATTTCCAAGGCAGCACAAGCTCCTCTCCTCAGCAGAGGAGGATCAGGACAGGATTTTGCCTTGGCCAAAACAACCTGGTGGGTTTTTTGTGGGATCTGTGGCACCAGGAAATGATAAATTTTAAAGGATTTCTTCATCTTTAGGGCAGCACAAGCTGCTCTCCTCAGCAGAGGAGGATCAGGACAGGATTTTGCCTTGGCCAAAACAACCTGGTGGGTTTTTTGTGGGATCTGTGGCACCGGGAAATGATAAATTTTAAAGGATTTCTCCATCTCTAGGGCAGCACAAGCTGCTCTTAGCAGAAGAAGATCAGGGTGGGGATTTTGCCTTGGCCAAAACAACCTGGTGGGTTTTTTGTGGGATCTGTGGCACCGGGAAATGATAAATTTTAAAGGATTTCTCCATCTCTAGGGCAGCACAAGCTGCTCTTAGCAGAAGAAGATCAGGGTCAGAATTTTGCCTTGACCAAAACAACCTGGTGGGTTTTTTGTGGGATCTGTGGTATCAGGAAATTATAATTTCTGTAGGGTTTCTCTATTTCCAGGACAGCACAAGCTGCTCTCCTGAGCAGAGGAGGATCAGGGCTGGGATTTTGGGCTTGGCCAAAACAATCTGGTGGATTTTTGTGGGATCTGTGGCACTGGGAATTGATAAATTCTGGAAGGTTTCTGTACTTCTGGGTCAGCACAAGCTGCTCTCCTGAGCAGAGGAGGATCAGGGCTGGGATTTTGGGCTTGGCCAAAACAATCTGGTGGATTTTTGTGGGATCTGTGGCACTGGGAATTGATAAATTCTGGAAGGTTTCTGTACTTCTGGGTCAGCACAAGCTGCTCTCCTCAGCAGAGGAGGATCAGGGTTGAGATTTTGCCTTGGCCAAAACAACCTGGTGGGTTTTTGTGGGATCTGTGGCACTGGGAATTGATAAATTCTGGAAGGTTTCTGTACTTCTGGGTCAGCACAAGCTGCTCTCCTCAGCAGAGGAAGATCAGGGTGGGGATTTTGGGCTTGGCCAAAACAACCTGGTGGGGTTTTTTGTGGGATCTGTGGCACTGGGAACTGACAAATTCTGGAAGGTTTCTGTACTTCTGGGTCAGCACAAGCTGCTCTCCTCAGCAGAGGAGATTTGAGCTCGCCCGGGATTTGAGAATTGGACGCTCGAGGATCGGAATTTTGACGCTTGAGAATTGAGAATTAATTAAGGTCTCACCCACCAATTTCTTCTCTCAGGGCTGGTCTCAATAAATAGCAATAATAAAATGATGGGTTTGCGCTCCAAAAAGGCACATTCCCAAAAAAAAACAGATTTAGAAAAGGTGGTAAAACTGAAATAATGAAATGCAAATCATAAATGTGGTGGTTTATTACTGAGCTGTGCCTGTAGGCTGAGCTCAGTGGTGGCAGCCCTGGCAGCACAGCAATCCCAGGATTTTGGATGGCACGTTCCCCGTGCCAGGATGTTGTGGCTCCTCATTCCCATGGGTTTTCCTGGCATTGGTTGGGATTGATGGTCTAGAAGGGCTTTCCCAACCCCTTTGGCTCTGAAATTCCATCATTTTGACCCAATTTTCCCACTGGGATGGCCTTGGTGGGACATCCATCCTTGCTGGTGACACTTGGGGACTGTGGTGACCTTGCAGTGGTTGGATTTCACTATTTGGGAAAGCTTTTCCAACCCCTTTGGCTCCGAAATTCCTTAATTTTGGTCCAGGCCTGGGGAGCGGCCTGGCCAGGCCATGGCACCGCGGGGACAGCAAGGCCTGTGACAGATTGAGTCCAGAGAAGGGACAAAGGAGCTGGGGAGGGAATGGAGCCCCAGGAGGGCTGAGGGAGCTAGGAAGGGGCTGAGTCTGGAGCAAAGGAGGCTCAGGGGGGCCCTTGTGGCTCTGCACAAGTCCCTGCCAGGAGGGGACAGCCGGGGGGGTCGGGCTGTGCTCCAGGGAACAGGGACAGGCGGAGAGGGAACGGCCTCAGCCTGGGCCAGGGCAGCTCAGGGTGGAATCAGCAGGAATTTCCCCATGGAAAGGGGCTCAGGCCTTGGCAGGGGCTGCCCAGGGAGCTTTGCAGTGCCCATCTCCGGACATATCCAAGAATTCCTGGATGTGGCACTCAGAGCTCCGGGCTGGGTACATAAGGTGGGGATCGGGCACAGCTTGGTCTCGATGGTCTTGAAGGTCTTTTACAACCTCAGTGCTTCTGCGATTCTGTGCGCAGCGGCTGGAACGCTGAAAATTCACCAAAACGCGAAAAAAACCAACCAAATGCCTTCACGGGGGGCGGGTGGCCCCGCGCGGACTACAACTCCCACCAACCCCCGCGCGGCCCCGCGAGGAGGCGGGGCGCGGTATCG
Source organism: Onychostruthus taczanowskii (assembly GCF_017590055.1). Lineage (NCBI taxonomy): Eukaryota > Metazoa > Chordata > Aves > Passeriformes > Passeridae > Onychostruthus > Onychostruthus taczanowskii. Next base: position 1,006,612 of record NW_024499062.1, on the reverse strand, counting down.
CGCCGCAGGGGATGCCGGGAGCTGTAGTCGCGACGGGGCGGAGCACGGGCGGGAGGACTGCATGTCCCGGCATGCAGCGCGGCGGCGAGGGCGGCGGGGCGGGGCGAGGCGGGGCCGGCGGCCCTGAGGGAGCCGGAGCGGACGCGGAGCCGGAGCAGTCGGCGGCGATGTCGGTGCAGGTGGCGGTGGCCGCGCCCGCCGTGGAGCTGAAGGAGCTCGGCGGCCCCATGGACAAGGCGGCGGGGCCGCCGTGCGAGCCTGTGGGCGCTCACGCAGCGGGGCACGGCGTGGCGGCGCCCGCCTGCCCCGTGCCGGGCGCCGAGCGTGAGGCGGCCCCGGCCCCCTCCGCCGAGCGGCCTCCGGGGGGCGGCTGCCCCGGGCTCTCCTCGTCCGCCGGGCTCTCCTCGGCCGCCGGGCTCTCCTCGGCCGCCGCCAAGGTGCCGCAGGCTTCGGCCATGAAGAGGAGCGACCCTCACCACCCCCAGCACCGGCACCGCGACGGCAGCGACGGCAGCGGCGGCGCGGCCGAGGCGCTGGTGAGCCCCGACGGCACCGTCACCGAGGCGCCGCGCACCGTCAAGAAGGTAACGGGGGCGGCAGCGGCAGCGGGCCCTCCCGGCGGGGCTGTGTCTGCGCCTTGTCCCCCCCGCCTCGTGTCTGTGCAGTGGGGACATGTGGGGTGACCCTGGTGCCTTTACACCGCATTCCCTCACCCCCAGGTGACACTGGGTGCCTTTACACCCTGTTCCCTCAGCCCCAGGTAAATATGGGTGTGTTTACACCGCAATTCTGCACCCCCAGGTTGACACTGTGTGCCTTTGCACCTCACTCCTGCACCCCCAGGTGATACTGGATGCTTTTACACCCCGTTCTCTCACCCCCAGGTGACACTGGCTGTGTTTACACTCCATTTCTGCACCCCCCAGGTGACACTAGATGTGTTTACACTCCACTTCTGCACTTCTAGGTGACACTGGGTGCCTTTACACCCCGTTCCCACACCCCCAGGTGACATTGGGTGCCTTTCCCCCCTATTTCTGCACCCCCAGGTGTCCCTGGGTGCCTTTCCCCCCCATTTCTGCACCCCCAGGTGTCCCTGGATGCCTTTCCCCCCCCATTTCTGCACCCCCAGGTGTTCCTGGGTGCCTTTCCACCCCACTCCCTCAGCCCAGGTGTGTGAGCTCTGGGGCGTGTGGGTTCACACCAGGTTCACGTTCCCAGGGTTATCTGGGGAATGTGGATGAGATAAAAATGTGGCCACGTGGGGCAGGGCCAGGTGTGCCCATACCTGGCTGCGGGCTGTGTCAGGGGGGTTTTGGGGGTGCCCCTCTCCCAGGGGTGCTGTGGATCCTGGCGAGTCCATCCCTGTGTCTGCAGCTCCTCAGGGGGACACAGGGGCTCCCTGGAGTTGGGGGTTGTGTGTTCCCTGCTGTGCAGGCACATTTTCCCCTCCTTTTTGGCATCCTTCCCATTGGGAATCTCAGGAGGAGTTGTCCCCTCTGAACCTTTTGGGGAGTGTAGGGAAAGAAGTGTCCCTGTCCTCTCACCTCACAGAATTTTGGGGTGAAGACCTCACCTCCCCTGCTGATGCACTTCCATCCTCTTTTGGAGTTGCTCTAAAATTTCCTCTCCCTTTGGAGGGCCCGGGGTGAGAGGTCTCTGATTTCCTTCTGGGTGGCTTCCCTGCAATTCCAGTTTCACCTTGGAGGGAGCACAAGGTCTGGATCTTGGTTTCCTCTCCCCCTAAATCCCTCCTTTAGGGTTAGGAGGGGGTTCAGCTGCTCAGTAAAGGACACTTTCCCCTGAGATCCTGACTCCCACCCCAGTGTTTGGAGTCCTTTCTCTTTGATATCCTCATCCCATCTCTATTTTTAGAGACCCTCAGGGCATCCCTGTTTCTCCCCAAATGTGCTTGAACTCTTCATCCCACCCCTCTCCATTTTTTTTTCCTGGGTTCAATCACAAAAAGGGATTTCACCCTTTTTTCAGAGGGTGGCTGGGAACCTGGAACAGCTTCAACCCTGCATCACTCCCTGGCTGCTCCTCATCCCAGGAGCAGAGCCCCCAGATCCAGGAGGAGCCTGGAATTCCCAGCTGGCTCCTGCATCCCTCTGCCTGGGATGTGCTGGAGAGGACCTGGGAGTGCAAACTGTTCCTTCTCCTGCTTTTCCCAGCCACTTCAGCAGGTTCCAGCCTCTCAAAGCAGGCTTTTCATTCGTGCAGCTCCTCTCCTCCTCAGGAGGACTTAGTGAAATAAATAATATTCCATATCCTGCTTTTATTGGAATAAAACCAGATTTGGGAGCCATCAAATTGTCCCCAGGCCCGTGGCTGTACAATTGGGCAGGTGGAGCTGAAGTGAAAGGAGGTTTAGAACAAAAATAAGATCACTTTTTTTACTCAGATCCAACAGAACTTTGCTGAAATAGAGGTGAAAGTCTAATTAAAATCGATTAAATTTGTAGTGGAACTGTGATTCTTACAAGTGTTAGGCAGAAACAAAATCTCAGTATTTTTTTCTTGGCTGGTTTATATAAATATATTTTTCTTGGTTTGGTTTTTTTTTTTCCCTTTTCTTGGAATCCTAACACCCATCCTTGAGATACCATGCCACTAAATTGTGATTCTGCAATTCTGAGACAAAAAGAGTTCCCAGAAAATTGCAGTGACTCTTTTCCTCTTTTCACTCTCATTTTAAATCTTCTTTTCTGTCAGTTCAGCATTTTATTGATCAGTCTCCCTTTAGATTTTCTGATTTGTGTTTCACCTTGATAGGGTGTAAGATAGGAAGGAATAGATGGAGTAGATGATATTTTTTTTATGTATTTATATGCAGATGTTATAGATTGTGCTGGGTTTTTCTGTGCCAGCTGCAGTGATCAAATCCTGGGGAAAATCCCTGGAATTGTTGTTCCCCTTGGATTCTTGCTGGAAATGCTGGGATTCCTCATTCCTGGGGTGGACTTTTGCAGGTGAAAGCTCATCCAGTTCTGACCCTCAGCCACAAGAAAACTTAAATTTAATCAGATTCAGATTGATTTAATGATTGTGAAGTGACAACTCTGTGCCACTTTCTTCAGCTGGGAGAAGAATGGTGGAATCTCAGGAAGGCTTGGCTTGGAGGGGACCTTAAAGCCCATCCAGTTCAGACCCTCAGCCACAAGAAAACTTAAATTTAATCTGTTTCAGTCCTTGATTTAATGATTGTGAAGTGACAGCTCCCTGCCCCTTTCTTCACTGGGAGAAGAATCACAGGATGGGCTGGGTTGGAAGGGACCTTAAAGCCCATCCAGTTCTGACCCCTGCCACAAGAAAAACTTAATTTTAATCAGATTCAGGTCTTGATTTGATGATTGTGAAGTGGCAGCTCTGTGCCACTTTCTTCAGCTGGGAGAAGAATGGTGGAATCTCGGGAAGGCTTGGCTTGGAGGGGACCTTAAAGCCCATCCAGTTCTGACCCCTGCCACAAGAAAAGTTAAATTTATCTGTTTCAGTCCTTGATTTAATGATTGTAAAGTGACAGCTCCCTGCCCCTTTCTTCACTGGGAGAAGAATCACAGGATGGGCTGGGTTGGAAGGGACCTTAAAGCCCATCCAGTTCTGACCCCTGCCACAAGAAAAACTTAATTTTAATCCGATTCAGATTGATTGAATGGCTGTGAGGTGCTCGGGGCTCTGGGAGTTCCTGCTCCCAGGAGCTGGGGAGGTGTGGGATGAAGGTTCCTGACCCTCTCTCCGTGCTCTCCTGCCGTGGCTCCAGGCTGAGGATGCAATTCCTCAGTTCAGGCTGAGTGAATTCCCTGTGGGATGAATCTCTCCCGAGACTGGGGTCGAGGAGGAGCTGGAAAATCCCCTCAGGAGCAGCTGGGTGCTGCCCTGGCTGGGCTGTGGGGTGGATTTGGGGTCAGTTGGGCCCCGTTCCCGCTGCCAGGTGAATCCAGGTGTGAGTCAGGCCCTGAGTCACCTGGGCTGGCTCCATTTTGGGGTTTTGGTGGTGGTTTGGTGATGAGGTGATGGCTCGTCAGCTTTAGGGGGTGGTGGCTGCTGGTTTTGGGGTTTTGGTGGTGTTTTGTTGAGATGATCGCTCTGGGGGGTGGTGGGTGCTGGTGTTGTGTGAATTCTTAGGGCATTCCCAGATCCAAGCAGCAGAAAGTCACAAAACTTCTGGGAATCCTGTCGTTAGTGAGGGGGGAGCCTTAATTAAGACCCCCAAACTGATTAACTGGGCAGTCTTAGCCTTGTCATGGCAACTCCGTGCCCCTTTCTCCCTGGGAGAAGAATGGTGGAATCACGGGATGGGGTGGGTTGGAAGGAACCTTAAACCCCACCCAGTTCAGACCCCTGCCACAAGAAAAGTTAAATTTAATCAGATGTAGTTCTTGATTTAATGATTGTGAAGGGACAACTCCATGCCTCTTTCTTCAGCTGGGAGAAGAATCACAGGATGGGTTGGGTTGGAAGGGGCCTTAAAGCCCAACCAGTTCTGACCCCTGCCACAAGAAAAACTTAATTTTAATCAGATTCAGGTCTTGATTTGATGATTGTGAAGTGACAACTCTGTGCCACTTTCTTCAGCTGGGAGAAGAATCAGAGGGTGGGTTGCAAGTGACCTTAAAGCTCATCCAGTTCTGACCCTCAGCCACACGAAAAACTGAAATTTAATCAGATTCAGATTGATTAAATGATTGTGAAGTGACAGCTCTGTGCCACTTTCTTCAGCTGGGAGAAGAATGGTGGAATCTCGGGAAGGCTTGGCTTGGAGGGGACCTTAAAGCCCAACCAGTTCAGATCCTCAGCCACAAGAAAAGTTAAATTTTATCTGTTTCAGTCCTTGATTGAATGGTTGTGAGGTGACAACTCCATGCCTCTTTCTTCAGCTGGGAGAAGAATCACAGGATGGGCTGGGTTGGAAGGGACCTTAAAGCCCATCCAGTTCTGACCCCTGCCACAAGAAAAGTTGAATTTAAACAGATTCAGGTCTTGATTTAATGAAGTGACAGCTTTGTGAAGAATGGTGGAATCACGGGAAGGGTTGGGTTGGAAGGGACCTTAAAGCCCATCCAGTTCAGACCCTGAGCCACAAGAAAAACTTGAATTGGCTCGGATTCAGGTATTGATTGAATGGCTGTGAGGTGCTCGGGGAGCTCCTGCACCCCGCGCTGGCAGGGTTAAACCTCGGCAGCTGTGGAGTTCAAAGGAAGCAAACACCAACTTCCCGAGCGAAAGGTGACGATCTTTCCCCCCCGTCGAGCCCAGCTGCCTGCTCGGCTTTCCAGCTGAGCTCCGTCCGATGATCAACCCGAGCTTTTTGTGCTCAGGGATTCATTCGCTGGGGCTGTCGATTCATTCCTTCCGTGGGCTCCGTTCTCTCTCCGTGCCTCCGCAGCGCCGGGGGCTGCGGGAAGCGCTGCCGCCTTCTGTCACCGTGCCACCTCCTCGTGTCGCCCTCCTGGGAGCCCCCCGTTCCCGGCTGGAAGGAGTTCCAGCCCCAGAAATGCCTGCTGCTCGCTGGGCTGGCGCATCACCTGACGGTTCTGCTCCGGCTATAAATGACTCTCATGTGGCTCCTCTAAATGATGGCTCTGACCTTGCTTCCCGGCAGATTTCGCTGGCATCAAAGCCTGCCTGTTCCCGTGGAAATTCCCACTTTTTCTTTGAGGCAGAGGAATGAGGGGTTTTCGGCTCCATTAAGGATTTTTTTTTCCTCTTGTATTTTTCCCTTCTAACCCCCAGCCATCAGTTCTGCCAGGTGATAAATGCTTCTTCCCCCGGGGCTGAATTCCCAGGAAATGCAGGGAATGAGGGGGCTGGAATGCTCTTTAGGAAAACCTTCCCGGATGGGGAGGCAAATTCTTTAATTTGGTGTGATAATGTGGACCAATCCGGGTTCATTTGGGCTTGCCTGGAACCGAGTGCAAGGATCAGTCCGTGGGGCTGAGGAGGGGGAGATGAAAAAGGAGAGGGAAATAAAAATGGGATCAGGAGGGAACCTTGGAACTGGGAATGGCCGAGCTGCCCTTTGCCAGGGGCTGTGGCACCCGGATCTGTTCCTGTGGTGGGCCAGAATTCCAGAATCACACCAGGATCTCTGTGCTGGGGCTTTTCTTCTTCTCTGTTTTTACACTCAATGAAGCAAAAGCTTGTAAAAAATGTTGGCAAGTGTAGTGGTTTTGGTTTGTTAATTAAAGATTGTATTTTAATTTTAAGCTTTTTTTTGGTTAATGTATTAAAGAGTGTGGTGGGTTTTGGTGTTGATTAATTGTTAATGTATTTTTTTGTTATGAGATAGGATTAGGAGAAAGTTAAAGTAGGTTTAAAATTTTAAAAGGGTATAAAGAAAATGTTATTGATAGTTTCCTGTTTTGTTTTGTCCTTTAACATGTGTTTTCACAGAGGCATGTCCAGTTTTTTAATGGTTGGAAGCTTCATATCACTTGTTAAGATATCTCTCATGTAAAACTATGACAGCAGGAATGATTGATTGTTTCCCCTGTGAGTGCAGAAGTCAAAACTGTGCTTGAAAAACCATCTCCAGACACATGAATATTTTAAAATTTTCTAAAAGATGGATATATCTGTTTGCCATAGTTGTAAACTCTGCAACCCTCGAGGGCTGACGGCTCCTGTAGAAACAGGAGGATGTACAGGCTGGCGGGGTAAGCACCAATAGCAGTTTTTGTCTGACCTGCCCCGTTCCTGACCCGGGCCAGCTGGCACCGGCCTTTTGGCCACCGGGGCACACTGGCTCGGGCCTGGCCCTGGCCAGCCACACCAATTCCCGCTGCCGATTCCACCCTGAGCCCCCCTGCCCAGCCTGAGGCTGCTCCCTCTCCTCCTGTCGTTCTGAATTCCGATAAAAACAGGGAGTTTTAACATCCCTTTCAACCCAAAGCCATTCCCTGATTTTATAATGATTCCGTGATTCACAGAGGAATAATGGGGGAGAAATCCTTAAATGTCACAGCTGGGTGGAAAAATTTGTCATGCAAATTTTGAGGAAAACCTTGGGAGTATCAAAGCTCTTGTCGTGCTGTGGGGCACTTTTTTTAAACCCGAAGCTTTTTTTCCTAATTTAGTTTTAATTTAACCTGCTGTTTACGTGCATTTTGTGTTATTTTTGAGTGAAAAAATATCGGATTTCATGCATTCAGCAGCTCTGTTTTTAACTGCTCGTTCTTTCCTTTTTTTTTGACTGATATTCCTGGCAGGTGAATTTTTAAATGTCCTTCCATGTGTGGAACAGCTGCTTTGCAGATGATTTTCAAACAGATCAATTGTTTTGGTCAACATCTGGAGGAAAAGAAGAAAGGGAGAGAAAAGAGAGGAGGGGAAAATAATTGGATTTTTTTTTTTTTTCTAATTGTCAAATAGGTTTGTGCGTTTCTCTTGGAATTTCTGTTCCTGGGGAAAACAAAGAATCCATAAGGGCAGGGTAACAAAGCCTCCACCCCTGGGGAAGGCTTCACACCCTTTATTTTGTAAATACCTCTCCTGCAGACTGGAGCCCAGAATGTTTGAGCTGAGCCTGGTCCAAACTGATACAGAGTAGGAGCAAAAAGAAAAGGAGAAAAAAATAAAAAATCAGTTTCGCCTCTGGTTTGAAATTCTGACGTTGAGTGTCCACAGGAGGTAGAGGAGAGGTTCAGGGGAGCCATCTGGGCAGGCTTTGTCACCAGGGGTGCCACCATGGTGCCAGCCTTTGTCACCAGGGGTGCCACCCGGGCTGCCAGCCTTTGTCACCAGGGGTGCCACCATGGTGCCAGGCTTTGTCACCAGGGGTGCCACCATGGTGCCAGCCTTTGTCACCAGGGGTGCCACCATGGTGCCAGGCTTTGTCACCAGGGGTGCCACCATGGTGCCAGGCTTTGTCCCCGCTGTCAGAGTCAGTGGTGCCAGCAGAGCTCAGTCTCAGGGGTTAAATCAGAGCAGAATTCTCCCTGCAGCCATTCCCAGCATTTCCCATGGGAGTGTGACACCCGAGTGGCCTCTGGCCAGCAAATCCTGGCAGACTGGGTGAGCTGGAGCCCGAGTGGCACCAGAGAGGGGCTGGGACAGCACTGCCCTTGGAGCAGGGCCCTGCAAGGAGCTGGGAGAAGGATCTGGAGAGGAGAGCACATCCCTGACCTGCAGCAACCAAAAGGCTCCTTGGAAATGCAAACACAGCCCGGAGCTTCCAGCGTGGGGTGTGCACAGTGCCACTCGAGAGGCTGCCTAGAGCAGAGGCTGGGCAGAGTTAAAGCAATTAAATAGGGATTTATTAATGGTCTTCAAAGGATGCACCTTGGGCAGTGCAAGAGCCCAGCCAGGGCTACACCCAAGATGGGCTCCTGGTCATGAGTCTTCACTCTTTTATAAGTTTTGGTCCATTTCCATATCGGGGTTCATTGTCCAATTCCAGCTCCAGGTTATGCAGTCCCATCCTCCCAGATTGCTCTCCTCAGTTCGTTGTTGTTTGCACTTTTTGGGCCTGAAGCTGCCCAAAAACCAAGGGGCTGGAAAAGGATTGCTTTGTCTGACTGAGCTGTGAGGAGAACTTGCTGACACTTCATATGAAGTGGGGTTTGGGGAGCCGTGTCTGGTTTGGGGAGCCGTGTCTGCTCCCGGGGTTTGGGGAGCTGTATCTGGTTTGGGGAGCTGTGTCTGGTTTGGGGAGCTGTGTCTGCTCCCTGGGTTTGAGGAGCTGTGTCTGCTGCAGGGTTTGGTGAACCATGTCTGGTTTGGGGAGCTGTGTCTGTCCCTGGGGTCTGGGGAGCTGTGTCTGCTGCCGGGATTTGGGGAGCTGTATCTGCTCCCTGGGTTTGGGGAGCTGTGTCTGGTTTGGGGAGCTATATCTGCTCCCTGGGTTTGGGGAGCTGTGTCTGGTTTGGGGAGCCGTGTCTGGTTTGGGGAGCTGTGTCTGCTCCCTAGGTTTGGGGAGCTGTATCTGGTTTGGGGAGCTGTGTCTGCTCCCTGGGTTTGGGGAGCTGTGTCTGCTCCCTGGGTTTGGGGAGCTGCTCCTGTGGGTACAGAGCAAACAGGAGCAGACAAAGGCAGGACATGGAAGGGAGCCCCGAGGTGTTTTGGGGAGAAAGCCCAGCTGCAGATCAGGGCTTGCACAGGGGTTTGGAGAGCTCCGGGGGCCTCCAGATGGGCAGATAGGGAAGAGCTGGGAGCTGGAGCTGGCTGCTGATCCCAGGAGAAGCAGCACACCAGGGCTGGTTGATGCCTGTGTGAAGGGAGCTGCTCCAGGGAGGTGTCTGGAATGGTTCCTTCTTCATCAGCAGCAGGCACAGAAGGGCTGCGTGTCAGTTCCTGACAGAAGGAGGAAAAACACTTCAGTTCCTGCTTTCCTGGCTCATTCCTGGGTGTCAAACACAGCACTGGAGGGGTTTTGTTGCCATGTATACTCGTGGCAAGCTGGAGCTCTTGTGGTCTGGGCTTCACCATGGATGTGCCAGCCCAAATCTCACCCAGACACCCAGGAGGGAAAACCCAGGAGGCACCAACTCTGATTGTTCAGGAAGGGTCTTGGATCCACTCCTCAGCACAGAAACCTCCCCCAGCCTGGGTTCCCAGGGGGTTCTGGACTCTGCATCCCTGGAAGTGTCCAAGCTAGGCTGGCTGGGGCTGGAGCAGCCTGGGACAGCGGGAGGTGTCCCTGCCATGGCAGGGTGGCACTGGAGGGGCTCTGAGGTCCCTTCCAAGCCAGGGATCCACTCGTCTGTGGGGTGGAAGGGGCATTGGAAGCAGGGGAGTGAGGAACAGAAAATCCACCTGCGCCTGGCCGGGGCTGGGTGTGCTTTTAGGATGACCCTGGGCAAATCCCCCAGCTCTGCCTGTGCCTTCCTCATTCCCAAGGCCAGGCAGTGTTTGTGCTGTGCTGTTTGAAGATCATTTGTAATTCCAGGAGAGATGAAATCACCATCCACTCGATGTTCCAGGAGAGCTTTTTGTCTGGCATCTTCCTCTTAACTCCCGAAACGCTCCCTGCTGGATCATTCCCTGCTCCAGATTTGTTTCCTGCCTGGTTTCTGTGCCTGGACACCAGCCAGCCATTCCCCCACCCAAACTCTTCGAGCATCCCCTATAAACCCTGCTCCAGTGCAACCCCAAGGATTCATTTCCTGACATCTGAAGGGTTCAGGGGAAGGGGGAATGGATCCTGAGAGGAAGGGAAGGAGCACTTGGGTGTGGAGGGAGTTTGCTCCCAGCTGTGCTCACGCTGTTCCAGGATATCTTTTGAGCTTTTCAAAGGGAGCAGCCCCCAGCTGAAAAAAAGGCTTTTTAGTTCGTTCTAAACCACTTCTTTTTTTTTTGTCTCCAATAAAATCGGCGATGACTCAAGCACCCATAAAAGTGTCTGGCAGAATTCTCCTGCTCTGAAGTTCCGCAGCGCATTGCTTGTAAATGTCATTTTTGTGGGAGCCTCTTCAAGTGGAGTCGGGTTCTTTGAGACAGGGCAGAGCCTCTGAGATCCGCTTTGCAGCACTGACTGAAGAATTCTTTTGGGTGATTCCAGGAAAGGATTCTGCACGAGGCTGGGGTTATCTGCTCACCACAGCAGAGAAGCTGTTGGGTAACTCTGAGTGCCAAGAACTTTCTGTGCTTTGCTTTTCATTCTTTTTTTTTTTTTTTTTTAATTTTTAATATAAATAAGCTGAAACATTTTCTGGTTTCTCTGCAGCAGAATGACCACAGATGAGTCACGGGGCTGCCTGAACATGTAAAGCATTTTCAGTGCTCCTTGTGATGCATTTTTGGGTGTCTCACCCGACTGATCTGCTGAGACAGTGATTCCAGAGCGTGAGGAAGCTGCTGCTTGGGTCAGGCCCCGTGAAAACTCCAACCAAAAGCTGATTTGGAGCTGGAGATGGGATTGTGATGCTCTGCCTGATTCACAGAGTGATTTTGGCTGGGATTTTTAGATTCTCTAGCTTGGGTTACTTGAGGGAAACTGAGTAGGTGTGTGCAAAGACCTGTGGAGCTTCCTGGCCGAAACGCAGCCCAGACAAAGCTCTCCTTGTTCCGTGGGGCCTCTGAGCTGCTTTTTCTGCTGTTTGTTTGTTCTCTGTGTCCTGCCTCTGTTGTGTCTGTGCAGCAGCAGGGAGTCAGCGCCGGGGGCTGCCCTTAAAGGGACACTTCAGGTGCTCCCCAGCAAGGTGGAAAATCCAGAACCCCCGGAAACATCAGGAATTTTGGCCTTCATCCAGCAGGTGGAAGGTGTTGGGGGTTGTGTCCACCACAGATCCTGGAATGGTTTGGGTGGGAAGGACCTCAGAGCCCCTGCAGTGCCACCCCTGCCGTGGCAGGGACACTGCCACTGTGCCAGGCTGCTCCAGCCTGGCCTTGGGCACTCCAGGGATGCAGGGGCAGCCACAGCTGCTCTGGGAATTCCATCCCCACCCTCCCAGCCAGGAATTCCTTCCCAAAATCCCACCCAGATCTCCCCTTTCCTCCAATCTGAAGGCATCCCCTGTGTCCTGTCCCTCCATCCCTTACCCCAGCTCCCTCTCCTGGAATTTTTCTGATCCAGTGCAGCTTCCCTGCTGCCTTTGTCTTGCCTTTAATTTCACCTTAATTAAAAAAATGTGCTCAACTTTTGGGTTTGTTTGGAGTCTGTGGCATGGGGCTGAAGGAGTTGGATGGATAATTCCTCAAGAATTGACTTCATGCTGGTATTTTTGTCTTGTCCCTGCTTGTTCCATCCATAATTTCTATTATTTTATAGTGAAACACTAAGGAAAACGTGGATGGAATTTTGGGATCCTGGACTCTGGATCCCCCAGCCTCCATTTCCCATCCTCCTTAATAATAATAGTAATAATAATAATAATAATAATCCACATCAAAATTCTCTGCGAAATCTCATTCCTCGCTCAGTAATTCGTGTGTGGCTGGGTTTGTTTTCCCTGTTTTTTTTTTTGATTCCTGGCCAATTTATGGCAAATATCAACCAAATCATTCTCCAGCAAATTAATCACCCTCGTCAAGCGTGTCCTCGTTTTCCCTCAGTGAGCACGGAGCAGCACAAGAGTCGGTTTTGCTTTTTAATTACTTTTTTCTCCGCTGGCCTCTTTAGTTTTGGCCTTGTCGGGGAGGGCCACAGAAGTGGAAGGTGGAAATTTGTGGTGGGAAATGGAAATTTATGGTGGAAAATGGAATTTTGTGGTGGAAGATGGAATTTCGTTGTGGAAAAGGGAAATTTGTCGTGAGAAATGGAATTTTGTCATGGAGGATGGAGTTTTGTTGTGGAAACTGGAATTTTGTGGCAGAAGATAGAACTTTGTCATGGACATGGAATTTTGCTGTGGAAGGAGGAACTTTGTCGTGGGAAATGAAAATTTAGTGGTGAAAGATGGAATTTCATTGTGGAAAAGGGAAATTTGTTGTGCAGGATGGAATTCCGTTGCAGAAGATGGAATTTCCTAGTGGAAAATGGAAGTTTTTCGTGCCAAGTGGAATTTTGCTGTTGAGGATGGAAATTTGTGGTGGAAGATGGAATGTCATTGTGGAAAATGGAAGTTTCTCATGAGAAATGGAATTTTGCCATGAAAAATTGAATTTTTTTCCCGTGGAAGGTGGAACTTTGTCATGGAAGATGAAACTTTGTTATGGGATGTGGAATTTTGTGGTGGAAGATGGAAATTTGTGGTGGAAGATGGAATTTTGTGGTGGGAAACCCAATTTTGTCATGGAAGCTGGAATTTCATTGTAGGGTTTTATTACGGGAAATGGAATTTTCTCATGGAAAGTTGAATTTTGTCACAAAAAATGGAGTTTTGGCATGGAAGATGGAATTCTGCGGTGGGAAAAGGAATTCTGCCCGGCTCCCCCATCCGAAGGCTCCGAGTGGGAGTTGCCCCCCAGCCTTGCTCTGGAGCAAACCCTGATTTGAGCCCTGGAAATTCCCCATTTCCTGCCATTCCTCCTCGTTTTTCCTGCTCCATCCATCCATCATCCATCCATCCATCATCCATCCATCCCTGCATTTGCACAGCTCCTGCTCGGGTTCGTTCGCGATTCCGGGCTCTGCTCGTCGATCGCTGCCGGATTTTGGCAGCCAGGAGAGGCAGGAATGGCTCTCCTTCCGCTCGGAGGGGCCGTACATCATTTTCCAATTAGGGAAGGAGCCTGCCCGTGCATCCCACGGGATTTTCCAGGCTGACAAACGCTCCTGCCGCTCCACACTTGCAGCGCTTTCGGATAATAAACCATAAAAAAATGTGGTTGCAGCAGAATTTTTGCCCAGCTGGATCTTTTTAGGCTTAAAAAAAGGAATACAGAGGAAATGTGGTGTTGTGGTAATTGAAGCCATCAAAAACCTCCGGGGTAATTAAGATTTTATTAAAGCGACGAGGAGGAGCAAAGGGAATGTTTTATTTGGAAAATCACACAAACTCCGCTTCCTCCTTTTTTTTATTGTGTTTTTATTCCAGTTTGGAGCGGCAAATCCTGGAAATTCCAATGTCTGGAAATACCCACATTTCCAAAAAAAAAACAAACCCAAAAAACAAACAACCCACCCCAGGCCTGGTTTGTGCTCCTCAGGGAAGGGAAATGGGTTTTCCACAGCAAAATTCAGGATAAAATCATGGAAGGGATGGAGGGAATGATGGTGTTAGAGGTGGACACGGAGAGGATGGGATCTGGGAATTCCCAGAGCTGGAATCCCTGGGAGAGTCCAAGGAGAAGCTGGGAAAGCTGGGATCTGAAGGTGTCCCTGGATGTGCTTTGAGGTCATTGCCACCCAAACCATTCCCAAAATTTCCCTCTTCCCTGAGCCTTTGCACAGACGTTGGGAAAGTCCCCTCAAACAGCTGTTGTCACCCCAAAACAGCCCATCCCGAGCTGGCACCGAGGAAACCATGAAATCCTTGGGGAATTCCCTCCCAGCAGGCTGGATCCATCAGAAAGGCAGAATTTCGGAGGAATTGTTGTATTTTTGGGTGATAAAATCCAAGCAGAACAAAGCCATGCCTGGATTTCAGGTCTTGGAGCCTGGAGTTTCCTTTCCTTTTTCCCTTTTCCTTTTTCCCTTTTTCTTTCCCCTTTTTCCCTTTTTCCCTTTTTCCCTTTTTCCCTTTTTCCCTTTTTCCCTTTTTTTTCCTTTTTCCCTTTTCCCCTTTTTCCCTTTTCCCCTTTTTCCCTTTCCCTTTTCCCTTTTCCCTTTTTCCCTTTTTCCTTTTTCCCTTTTCCTTTTCCCCTTTTGCTTTTTCCTTTTCTCCCATTTCCCCTTTCCCACAACAAAGCTTTTAAACCAAATTTCTCCCTCAAAAAAATGCCGGGAAAGGTTTTGTGTGGTTTGTGCTGGGCACACGAGCAGAGTTAAACACTGAAATTCATCAAAGGTGCAGCCCAGCCCTTGGATTAATTAGGCAGGAATCCATATTTTTAATGGGATTTTGCCCTTTTCTTGTTCTTTTTTCCCTGGAAGTATCAAAAGCCAAAATCTTTGCTCGTGCAGGGGAGTGAGGAGTCAGTGTGGGGTGAGGCAGAAAGGTGAGTGAGGACTTGGAGTTTATTTTTGTTTTTATCAGTCCTTTGAGGGACTGGCTCTCCCAAAGTCCCTCTCACGTGGAGCTCTGGCTGGTTTTCAGATGTTCTTTTCTCTCCCCTGCATTCCCAGGAATCTTTTTGCCCAGGAAAGTTGTGGGTTCTCCATCCCTGGAAGTGTCCCAAGCCAGGTTTTGGAGCACCCTGGGATAGGGTGGAAAAAAACTCAATTTTAAGGTCCCTTCCCACCAAAACCATTCCGTGATTCTCTGACGCAACAAAAATTTTGTCTTGGAATGGGGAGAGCACAGAAAAGGACAGAAATTGGTTGTTGTTTACAGTTATTTATCTACAGAGGAATTACTGAGCCCTGTAAGGACTCTGGGCTCTAAAGGGACGTTGTGATGTGAGGGTCTTGCTGGAAGGGCTAAAAACGTCAAAGATCTGCTGGAAAAGCTTAGCAATGGGATGATTTGCCTTCCACAGCACCCAAATTTCGGTTGGAGAGATCAGGGGAGGAAAGGCTTAAGCTGTGTGAGAAAAGCTGGTGTTTGGAATCCTTTAAATAAACAGAATAATCCCTGAACACACACTGGCACCGTGGGCTGGGCTCAGCCGGGCAGGAAATCCCACAGAGACTCAGCATCACCCTGAGCTGTGGGAACCCCAGGGGAGGGAAGAGCCGTCAGGAAGAGCTGGATTTTGGTACATTTGGGGTGGTTTGAGGGTTTTTTTGGTGTGTTTTAAAGGCTGTAATTTTGGGATGGACAGAGAGCTTTGGGATGAAGCAAGAGCTTTGGGATGCAGGGAGAGCTTTGGGATGGAGGAGAGCTTTGGGATGGAGAGAGAGCTTTGGGATGGAGAGAGAGCTTTGGGATGGAGAGAGAGCTTTGGGATGGAGAGAGAGCTTTGGGATGGAGAGAGAGCTTTGGGATGGAGAGAGAGCTTTGGGATGGAGAGAGAGCTTTGGGATGGAGAGAGAGCTTTGGGATGGAGAGAGAGCTTTGGGATGGAGAGAGAGCTTTGGGATGGAGAGAGAGCTTTGGGATGGAGAGAGAGCTTTGGGATGGAGAGAGAGCTTTGGGATGGAGAGAGAGCTTTGGGATGGAGAGAGAGCTTTGGGATGGAGAGAGAGCTTTGGGATGGAGAGAGAGCTTTGGGATGGAGAGAGAGCTTTGGGATGGAGAGAGAGCTTTGGGATGGAGAGAGAGCTTTGGGATGGAGAGAGAGCTTTGGGATGGAGAGAGAGCTTTGGGATGGAGAGAGAGCTTTGGGATGGAGAGAGAGCTTTGGGATGGAGAGAGAGCTTTGGGATGGAGAGAGAGCTTTGGGATGGAGAGAGAGCTTTGGGATGGAGAGAGAGCTTTGGGATGGAGAGAGAGCTTTGGGATGGAGAGAGAGCTTTGGGATGGAGAGAGAGCTTTGGGATGGAGAGAGAGCTTTGGGATGGAGAGAGAGCTTTGGGATGGAGAGAGAGCTTTGGGATGGAGAGAGAGCTTTGGGATGGAGAGAGAGCTTTGGGATGGAGAGAGAGCTTTGGGATGGAGAGAGAGCTTTGGGATGGAGAGAGAGCTTTGGGATGGAGAGAGAGCTTTGGGATGGAGAGAGAGCTTTGGGATGGAGAGAGAGCTTTGGGATGGAGAGAGAGCTTTGGGATGGAGAGAGAGCTTTGGGATGGAGAGAGAGCTTTGGGATGGAGAGAGAGCTTTGGGATGGAGAGAGAGCTTTGGGATGGAGAGAGAGCTTTGGGATGGAGAGAGAGCTTTGGGATGGAGAGAGAGCTTTGGGATGGAGAGAGAGCTTTGGGATGGAGAGAGAGCTTTGGGATGGAGAGAGAGCTTTGGGATGGAGAGAGAGCTTTGGGATGGAGAGAGAGCTTTGGGATGGAGAGAGAGCTTTGGGATGGAGAGAGAGCTTTGGGATGGAGAGAGAGCTTTGGGATGGAGAGAGAGCTTTGGGATGGAGAGAGAGCTTTGGGATGGAGAGAGAGCTTTGGGATGGAGAGAGAGCTTTGGGATGGAGAGAGAGCTTTGGGATGGAGAGAGAGCTTTGGGATGGAGAGAGAGCTTTGGGATGGAGAGAGAGCTTTGGGATGGAGAGAGAGCTTTGGGATGGAGAGAGAGCTTTGGGATGGAGAGAGAGCTTTGGGATGGAGAGAGAGCTTTGGGATGGAGAGAGAGCTTTGGGATGGAGAGAGAGCTTTGGGATGGAGAGAGAGCTTTGGGATGGAGAGAGAGCTTTGGGATGGAGAGAGAGCTTTGGGATGGAGAGAGAGCTTTGGGATGGAGAGAGAGCTTTGGGATGGAGAGAGAGCTTTGGGATGGAGAGAGAGCTTTGGGATGGAGAGAGAGCTTTGGGATGGAGAGAGAGCTTTGGGATGGAGAGAGAGCTTTGGGATGGAGAGAGAGCTTTGGGATGGAGAGAGAGCTTTGGGATGGAGAGAGAGCTTTGGGATGGAGAGAGAGCTTTGGGATGGAGAGAGAGCTTTGGGATGGAGAGAGAGCTTTGGGATGGAGAGAGAGCTTTGGGATGGAGAGAGAGCTTTGGGATGGAGAGAGAGCTTTGGGATGGACGGAGAGCTTAGGGATGGACGGAGAGCTTTGGGATGCTTTCCCTCACAGCATTCCCTGTTTCCTGTGTCATACTAAGAATATTTAGTTCAATTCTCTTCAATACCTGCACAGCCCGTGCTTCGCCAGTACAGCCAATTTCTCTCTCTAAAACCGGTTTGATTTTAACTTTGCTATTAACTTAATGAAATTCACAGCAGTGATTGGATTATTTCAGCTGCCCCAAACACGTGGAGCCCTTTCTAGATCTCACTCAGAGTGAGGGTGTTGGCAAAGGGAAGAAACAAAAATGAATTAGGGCTGCTCTAATCTCATTAACTGAAATATTTTCTGACCTGCCAGTGACTCTCAGGGCATGAGGAAAACAAAAATCAAAGGCTTGGATGGCTGAGAATGAAAAAATTGCCATTAATGTGATTTTGTTGTCTTGACCTTTCTCTCCTCCCCCAAATTAATTTGGGAACGTGGATGCAAAGGCAACATCCTGCCTTTAGAACAGGTTCCAGGCTGAGGAATCACCTTTTTCCTTGGCTCCCACTCCTTTGTCAGAGGGTTTGTTGGAATTTTAGATTTATTTATTTCAGTTGTGCATTGTGTAAGAATGCCTTGAAGGAAGTGCCCAGGGAAATAACCATAATTTTACACACACTTCTGTGTTTTAGGTGCATTTAACAGCAAAAATCTGCCTAAAAAAGAGATTTTTTTTATTTTCCTAAAAAATTGCTTTTAGTTCCCAGACCCAAAACTGCCAGGATCTTGACCAAGCTCAAAATTCTCATTTTCCCCTTTTTGGCAGAGATCTCCCAGTGCACAGCTGAGCCCCTGAGGGCGTCGTGCCGGGGTGGGGTGGGGGATCCCTGTGCCAAAACAATTCCTGCTGCAGGTGGAACGGCGTGCAGGGAGCCATGAGTGCTGCTTGAGTGAGATTTCCTCTGATCTAAAATCTCAGAGTGTCCCTGGACAGGGCTGGGAGCAGCCTGGGGTGGTGGAGATTGTCCCTGCGTGTGGCACAGGGGTGGAACTGGATCCCTTCAGGGTCCCTTCCAACCCAAATTCCTGGCTGTGATTCCAGCAAAACTATTATTTGCTGTTATTATTTGTGTGTCTTAAAAATCCTTCACCCTCCTTTTGCACCTTGATCCAGCCTCAGATATCATGTGAGGTGAGCAGATATCATCACTCAGGTGAGCAAACACCAGAGATTTGCTGTTCCAGCTGGAAAAGTGTGCTGTGATCCCACCTGGTTCAGCTCTTCCCTTCCTGTGCCTCTCTTCCCACACCTCCAGCAGCCTGGCCTTTCCACCCTTCCTTTTCAAGCCCCCACACTTTGGATTTCTCAGCCTTTTGCTGCCATTATCTCCGTGGGTTTCCTTGAAATGCGAGGACATTCTTCATTAAATCTGCTGCTCCTTAGAAATTCGTGGCTCTCAAATTGCTCCTTTCAGTTTTTCCTCCTGCAGCACTCATTAAATCCCATTTTCTCTCGGGAATGCTGCTGAGGACAGGCCCGGCTCTGGAGTTCAGCTGCAGTGAAAAGGAGCTGCAGCACCTTTTGTGAAGGGCTCAGATGCTCCTGCAAATTCCAAAAGCTTTTCACTTCCTTGGGAATTATAATTTTATTGCCTGTGCACGGGGAAGCTGAAATGAGGGGAAGAGGGGACCTGGAGGAGGTGATGCTGCCTGTTGAGCCTTTGGGAGAAACCGATTAGGATTTCTGAGGAGAAAACCCGTTAGAATTGTTAAAATGAAATTTCCAAAAGTGCCATAAACACTGAATAAAAATGCACCCTCAGCTGGGCTGTGTGCAAACCTCGTGAGGATCAGCAAGGCCAGGGGCAGATCCTGCAGCTGGGTTGGGCAATTCCAGCCCCAGATCCGGGCTGGGATGGGGAGCAGCCCTGGGAGAGGGACCCGGAGCTGCTGCAGGGCTGGAGCCCCCCAGCTCCCAGGGATCCAGGCTGGGAGAGCTGGAATGTTCCCCTGGAGAGGAGAAGGATCCAGGGAGAGCTTCCAGCACATTCCAGGGCCTGGAGGGGCTCCAGGAGAGCTGAAATTTGGGAAAGGCGTGGAAGGATGGGACACAAGGAATGGCTTCCCACTGGGAAAAGGGAAATTGGGGTGGGATTTTGGGAATTTGGAATTCCTGGCTGGGCTGGAATTGCCAGAGCAGCTGGGCCTGCCCCTGCATCCCTGGAATGTCCAAGGCCAGGCTGGACACTGGGGCTGGAGCAGCCTGGGACAGTGGCAGTGTCCCTGCCATGGCAGGGTGGCACTGAGGGTCCCTTCCCACCCAAACCATCCCAGGATCCCTCCAATCCCCATTTATCCCAAGCAGATCCTTTGAATCATTCTGCTGCTCCTGAGTCACCCATTTCATGGATGACAAATCCCTGACTTCCAAAAACCTGCAAATAAAGCAAGTTTGGGCAACGTGCAAGTCCAGAAAATCCTTTTATTTTTAAAGACAAGAACCCAGTCCATAAACCCCTTTTATTTTTAAAGGCAAGACCCCAGATGTTCCCAGATAAAACAGCACTGGGATGGATTTTTCCAAGATATTCCCTCTATCAGCCCCTTCTCCAGCAGAATGTGACTAATGCTGTGTTAATTAATGCGTGTTAATTATCCGTGTTCATACGTGCTGTTCCCAACCCCTGCTTTTTATAAACCCTGCACATTCCAGCGGGGGCTGGGGTTGTCTCCCAAAACTCCTCAGGGATCTCAAGACTCCTCCTGCCCCCGCTGGGACCTGCCTGCTCAGCAAACAATGATTTTAGTTAATTTTGGCTGAATCAGATTGGGAACACCCAAAAATTCTTCACTGGGCAGACTGGAGGAGCTGGGAACTTCCCCCGGAGTTGTTTGAGGTGGTGGCATCAGCACTTTTGGCTGTTTGCATCCCAGAATCTGCCAAAAAAATGTAGATTTTAGCATCTTTTCCATAAATCCGAGGAAATGATGGTGAGTTCAGTGTGTTACAGTGAAAAAAAAGCTGAATTTAGCTTTGAGCAGTGATTTTGTGGTGGAGAACTGAACGTGCAGCACCTGCTTGGTTTTCAGAGTGATTTTTTTTCCCCAATTATTGTCTGTTAATACACAAAGGGGGGATGGGAGAGCAGATGGGAGCAAACCAGATTGGAGTGGGACCACGGGATCCGGGAAAGCTGGAAAAGGACACCAAGTACTGCTGGAAACTCTGCTTGCAGACTCATTGTTACCCATCCCTGAAATTCCTGCTCCGGCGCTTCAGCAAAGCTGGGAGCAGCTTCTGCCTGAAATAATTCCAACAGAATTCCAACAGAATTGACAGAATCCGCATAATTCAGTGCCTCTTTTGGAATCCTCAGTCCATAAAGAGCCAATTTCTGGTGTTCCACGCTCCTGTCACCCCCGTGGATCCCATTCCCGGGTGTGGGAGGGAATAACTCAGCTTTTCCTTGGGAGCTGTCAGAGCTTCCAGAGGGAGGCTCGTTAGTAATCCCTCATTAGTCTCATTTTAAGGCTCTCTCACGGATTTTAACGTCCTCCTTGATCTTTTAACACACATGAAAAAAACCTTAATTGATTCACCTGCCTCTCTCATTCCTTTCGGGTTTGTCAGGCTGAGTTTATTAATCCCATTGGAGCCCTCCAGGATGGCTCCTGGATAATTCCAAGGAATTTATCCTTAATCCTCGAGTTTCAGTTTGTCCCTGCTCGGGTTTGGTTAAAATAAGTGTGGGTTGCTCCGTGCTTTCCCAGCTCAGCAGGAGAGGAGGTCGGAATGGGAATAAATCCCAGACTTTGCTGCCACAGGTGGGAAAGGGAACAAGGAAATGGGATGGAAAATCCCTGTAAATTTATGGGAATGTGCTGCAGGGTTCCTTTCCCAGAGCAATGCAGCCATCTCAAAAAGGAGAGGGGTTGTGGATTTTCCATCCCTGGAAGTGCCCAAGGCCAGGCTGGAATGGGTTTGGAGCACCCTGGGATCTGGGAATTTCCCCACCCGTGGCAGGGATGAACGGGATGAGCTTTGGGCCCTTCCCACCCAAACCATTTTCGGATTAAAATGTGAAATCACTCCAAATTTGTGAGAAAGCTGGCGCAGATTTGTCTTCCAGAGCAATCTAGCTGTTTGAAAATAACTCTGAATATTCAAATAATTCACCTTTCCCCAAAATCCTGTTTTGGGACAGTCAAGGAAACTCACTTTTGGGTGGATTTGGACACCACCAGTGCTCAGTGCCAGCACTTGGGATAAGGAGAGGAGGAAACCAGGTGGAACATTCCTGACTGTGGGAATCCCTTGGAGCTCAGGAAGATGACCATTCCCAGCAGGGCCCAGCTTTTCCATGGCTCCCCACGCTCCCAGGAACATTTTGGGCTCTCCCAGCTCCGGGCTCTGGCCAGCTGAGTGATTAAAACCCCCAAATTAACGGCTCTTAATTGTGCTTGTCAGACTCCATTCCAATCAGGAATTAAGCTGGGGAAAACACAGGATTTCCAGTAATTCCTCCCCTCCCTCTCTGTGCTTTGTTTTATTCCCCCTCAGTAATTCCAAATTAATAACTGAGTTTATATTTCATATTTTATCCCTGCTCTGTCCTTTTCCTCTTGGTGCAGGGGAGAGTCGTGAGGATCTGTAAAATTCCATTATTCATTCCCATGCTGGAATATTTTGTCCTTAATGGCAAAAAGACATTCCCAGTGTAAAAAATGCCAGCCTGGGTCAGGTTTGAGCTTTGCTTCAGCACAGGAAGGGGGAGATAAATTGAATTATTTGTAATTTCTGCAAGAACTAAGTGATTTCCCTTAAAAACAGGGATTTGTCTAAGTCACAAGGAAGGGGAAGGATCCAATCCTGATTTAAATTGGTTTAAAATACAAAAATTAACTTTCAAAAAGTGGATAAATTTCAGAGCAGTCCTGACTGCACGGCCTGCAGGGACAGGACCCAGGGAATGGCTCCCAGTGCCAGAGGGCAGCCATGGATGGGATCTTGGCCATGAGGAATTCCTGGCTGGGCTGGAATTGCCAGAGCAGCTGGGGCTGCCCCTGCATCCCTGGCAGTGGCCAAGGAAAGGTTGGAGCAGCCTGGGATCATGGACTCTATGTCATGGGGGGTGAAACTTTGGAAATTTGAGGTTTAAAACCCAAAATGAGCCAGGGGATGACAGAACGGGGACTCACTGAGGGTAAAAAGGGTTGAGATTCTTCCAGTTTGGAGCTTTGACCTTGGGAAAAGAAAAACCTTACATCCTTCAGCTGGGAGCATCCATGGAAATCTCCAAGGGATTCGGGAACTCCTTGAAGGGTTGGGGAAGGAGCTGGCGTGGGGGTTGGAGCAAATCTGTGAGGAGTTTTTCCAGGATTGGCCTGGGAAAAGTGCTCTGAGAACTCCTGGATCTGCAGGGGCTGAGCCCTTGGAACAAACTGGAGATGAACCCTTGGAATTTTGGGTGGGTTTGTTTTTGTCCACCACGCACTGGAATTAAACCTGGCTCAACAAGGCCTGGCTTTGTGCAGCTTCATGAGCAGTGTTAATGAGGGAATGGGTTTCTTCTCCATGTTCCATCCTGTTCTGATCCTTCCCTCGGATCTCCTCTGCTCCAGCGTTCCTGAACGGCGACAAACCCCAGGAAAAGCTGGGTTTGTGTCCCCAGTCCTTAATCTGGGATTTGAAGGGTTGTTCCCTCCCCTTTGAGACCCCCTAAGTTCATTCCCATGGGAAAGAGGCAGCTCAGGGAGCACTGGGCTGTCATTCCCTGATCCCGGGGCTCCGTTCCTCGTTACACCAAGCTCCACTGATTAAAGCTCTGCTCATTAACTCCCTTTCCGTTTAGCTGGGAGCTGGAGCCACCCCCTTCCCTCTGGCTGTGGGGACAGTCCCGGTGTCACCCAGCTGCTCAGGCACAGGTTTGGTTTCCAGCAGTGACCCCTGGAACTGGGAATTGATGAGACAGCTCCGAGCACGGGATCTCAGGGAGGCTGTTCCATCCCAAACACCCAAATCTGGGTCGGTGGTGGGGCAGGGCAGGGTTTTCTCATCAGCTCTTGGGTTTTGGAGAGGTTCCCTGGGATGAGAACTGTGGAGTCAGGGAATGGTTTGGGGGGGAAGGGACCTTCAAGGCCATCCCATTCCAGCTCCTGGTGACACCTTCCAGCTTCCAAACCCCATCCTTGCCCTGGCAGGGGTGGCACTGGGTGGGCTTTGAGATCCCTTCCCACCCAAACCATTCCAGGATTCTGTGGGCTTCCAGCAGGAATTCCTGGGAAATTCCTCCCACCAGACCAGGCTGCTCAGCTACACTGGGTGAGCTCTGTGTGTCCATTGTTTTTTCCAACATGGAATTCACCATTTCTGGCCACCACCTCCTCCTCCTTAGCCAGGGACACTTAACCCCAAAGTCTTGATTTATGATTGAATTTAATTTTCAGTTCTTCTCTTCCACTTCCCACCACACATCAAAGCCTGAAGAAAGCTCCCAGCTCTCTCCCAAACTTCCATCTCTGATTCTTGTCCCAGTGATCCAATTCCATGGCTTCTCCAAAGTTCTCCAGACCTTTCTCCTGGTTCTCCAGTTCCATTCCCTGCCCTGGACGTGCTCCAGTCCCTCCAGGTCTTGTGAGGGCCCCAGGATTTGAGATGGGACCTCGCCAGTGCTGGATTTTCTGGAATTCCAAGGGAAGGGGAGAGCTCCCAGTGAGCTGTGGCTGGAACCCTTGGTGGGGACGTGCAGCTCAGGAACACCAGGACACAAATGGGGACAACCCCCTCACCTTCCATCCAGGGACAGGCTCTGAATCCCAATCTTCCATTCCCCAGCAGCCGATGGCATTTGCAGTTGGAAGAAATCCCTGTCATGGATACTCCTCGCAGCCTCTCTGCTTGCTGCCGTTTCGAAAAGGTTGGGATTTTCCCGCAGGCTCTCGCTCCCCCTCGTGCCTGCGTGGGGCTCTTGCAGCCTCTCGGCTGGAATTCATCCCATTCCCTCCTTCTTCCAGCAGCCCGGCTTTGATCCCACCCTTCTCTCACGGAATCCGGCCCGGCTTTCAGCAGGGATGGCAATCCCTCTATTTTTGAGGATTTGGGCAGTAATTCCTAATTCTTGTTCTCCAATCAGAGCTTTCATCCGGTTCAACCTCTGGATACTGGGAATTTTATATTTACTGAGGTTTTGGGCTGTTCTTTGCTGGTTTTTGGATTTTGGATTTTTTTGGAGTGATTTATTAATCGAAGTAGGGTTTTAAAGCTTTTCCTAATTGTTCTCCCTTTTCCCAGAGCTGGGACTTGGAGCAGCTTTTCCAAGCAGATCACTGCTGGCATTTCCTGAATTTTTTAAAATAAACCTTGGTTTGAGTCAGGGAATTGGAAATCACCATCCACAGGGAGTTAAAGGTTGAGGAGCATCAGGGAGTTTTGTTCTGGTGTTTTCAGGGATCATGGTAGGGAAGGAGAAAAATCCTGATTTCCTCATTCTGACCTAAAGCTGCATCTTGTCTAAAACTTCACAGGAGCTTAAATACTCATCATCCACATTTTTTAGTTTGTTTTTTTTTTTTCCTAAAATAAGCTTGTAGGGCCCAGATGGGAAGCGATGGGAACACACCCCTCCTGCTGAAATTCCTGATCTGAGAGATTATCCCAGACTGGAAAGGTTTGCAGTGGAAAATGGAAACAACTCGGGGTTTAATACATTGGAATGTTTTGTTGGATCAAACTTCCCAGGGAGGTCTCAGGGGATCAAATCCAGCAGGGCCACCTGGGGCAGGTTGGCCATGCCCAAATCCCATCAGGTGTTGGGTTTCTCCAAGGATGGAGCCTCCAAAGGGTGTCCTGTGCCTGAGGAGTGTCATCCTCCCAGGAAAACCAGGAATTTCTTGTGTTCCTGTTTGTCCCTGCTGGCTCTTGCCCACTCTGGGTCACCACTGAGGAGATCCTGGCTTTGTCCCCGCCTCTCCTCAGGTCTTGGCACCATCCAGGTCCTCTTGTGCCGAGATGTCCTCGCTCCAGGCTGAGCATTCCCAGCTTCTCCAAGGATGCTCCCCTCCCTTGGCCTCCACTGTGGTCCTGCCCTGGGCTTGCTCCAGGTTCCTCTCCTGTCCTGGGACACCCAGCACTGGACACAGAGATGGGGACAGGGACAAGGGACAGGGGTGGCTTCTGTGAGAAGCTCCACGTTGGACCCACCACTGGCTGGGACTGGATCCATCAGGGGCGGTGGGAGCACCTCTGGAATAAATTCAGGAGGGAAAAACGAGACACTGGAGGTGGGACACCAGTGGGAGAGAGGATGAGAAGGATGTGAGAGGAGCAGCTCCCCAGGGGTGAAGGAGGGGCAGGTGCTGGAGCAGAGATTCCCAGAGATTCCCAGATTCCCAGCCTGCGGAGAGGCAGCTGAGCCCAGCAGCCCAGGGAGGTCCATGGGGGAGCAGAGATCCCCCTGCAGCCCCTGGAGGAGCCCACACCGGAGCAGGGGATGCCCCAGGAGGCTGTGATCCCATGGGAAGGCCCGGCTGGAGCAGGGTCCTGGCAGGAGCTGTGGATCCATGGACAGAGGGGCCCAGGCTGGAGCAGATTCCTGCTGGGATTAGTGACCCCACAGGGACCACAGGCTGGAGCAGTTCCTGAAGCACTGATGCCATGGGAAAAAGGGATCGGGGCTGGGGCAGTTCCTGAAGGACTGACCCCATGGATAAAGGGATCCAGGCTGGAGCAGTTCCTGAAGCACTGACCCCATGGAAAGGAGATCCAAGCTGGAGCAGTTCCTGAAGCACTGACCCCATGGAAAGGAGATCCAAGCTGGAGCAGTTCCTGAAGCACTGACCCCATGGAAAGGAGATCCAAGCTGGAGCAGTTCCTGAAGCACTGACCCCATGGAAAGGAGATCCAAGCTGGAGCAGTTCCTGAAGCACTGACCCCATGGAAAGGAGATCCAAGCTGGAGCAGTTCCTGAAGCACTGACCCCATGGAAAGGAGATCCAAGCTGGAGCAGTTCCTGAAGCACTGACCCCATGGAAAGGAGATCCAAGCTGGAGCAGTTCCTGAAGCACTGACCCCATGGAAAGGAGATCCAAGCTGGAGCAGTTCCTGAAGCACTGACCCCATGGAAAGGAGATCCAAGCTGGAGCAGTTCCTGAAGCACTGACCCCATGGAAAGGGAGCAGTTCCTGAAAGACGGACCCCATGGAAAGGACAGTGGAGAAGTTCCAGGGAAGGTTTAGGTTGGATATTGGGAAAATTCCTTCCTGGAAAGTTTTGTCCATCCCTGGCACAGCTGCCCAGGGCAGGGCTGGAGTCCCCATCCCTGCAGGGATTTCAAAGCCACCTGGATGTGGCATTTGGGGACAGAGTCAGTGGTGGCCTTGGCAGTGCTGGGTTGGACTCCATGGTCTCCAAAGGCTTTTCCAGCCTCTGTGATTCCATGTTTTCCATGGAGGAAAGAATGCCCAGTGTGAAAGGACAGCAGGAGCTCGGGGAATCCTTTGTCTCCCTGGGAATATCCATGCTGGGCAAATCCCACGTTTCCTTTTTCCTGGCATTCATGGAGATGGGAATGGGACGGTCCCAAGGCAGCGGTGACCAGAAGCCTCTTCCCATCTGGAAGGGGGGACTGCCAACAGTGGGAAAATACCACCCCAAATATAACAAACTCCCAGACATTCCCAGCAGAGAACGGGAATTCCAAAGGAGAAGAAGAAGAAGGAGAAATGTCCCAGCTCCACCTTCACCCTGGCACTGCCAACAATCCGGGGGGCTCAGAAAGCTTTTCCTTGGAAATGTGGAATTCTGAGTGAATTTTGGTTAAGGTGAAACCTCAGCTCAAGCCTTCATCCCGCCGAGGGGCAGGATTGTGTTTGTATCCGGTCTGGAGTGGAATTGTGCAGAAGATCCCTTTCCAAATGTTCCTTCCTGTCCTCTCTGCTCAGCAGAGGGAGCTGCAGCCCTTCCAGCAGCTCCGTGTCCCTGCTCTTGTCCTTTAAAATGTGGAGCTCATTCCAGACTGGATCGATCCTTTAGAAGAATTCCCCTTGGAATGTGGAGCTCATTCCGAACCGGATCGATCCTTTAGAAGAATTCCTCTTGGAATGTGGAGCTCATTCTGAACCAGATCGATCCTTTAGAAGAATCCCCCTTGGAATATGGAGCTCATTCCAGACTGGATCGATCCTTTAGAAGAATTCCCCTTGGAATGTGGAGCTCATTCTGAACTGGATTTATTCTTTAGAAGAATTCCCCTTGGAATGTGGAGCTCATTCCGAACCGGATCGATCCTTTAGAAGAATTCCTCTTGGAATGTGGAGCTCATTCTGAACCAGATCGATCCTTTAGAAGAATCCCCCTTGGAATATGGAGCTCATTCTGAACCGGATTGATCCTTTAGAATAATTCCTCTTGGAATGTGGAGCTCATTCTGAACTGGATTTATTCTTTAGAAGAATTCCCCTTGGAATGTGGAGCTCATTCCGAACCGGATCGATCCTTTAGAAGAATTCCTCTTGGAATGTGGAGCTCATTCTGAACCAGATCGATCCTTTAGAAGAATCCCCCTTGGAATATGGAGCTCATTCTGAACCGGATTGATCCTTTAGAATAATTCCTCTTGGAATGTGGAGCTCATTCTGAACTGGATTTATTCTTTAGAAGAATTCCCCTTGGAATGTGGAGCTCATTCCCAACCAGATGGAGCCGGAGCTGAGCTTCGGTCAGGATTTGAGGCATCCCTGTGCTCTTCGGGTTGAGGCTGCAGGAATTTTGGTGGTGCCGAGTGAAATCCTCAGTGCTGGAAGCCTCCAGGTCTGAATCCCGGTGTGCCTGCAGGACATCGCTGCTGGATTCATGGGGACATGGGAATTTTGGGGACACCGGGCTGGGATCATCAGCAGGTGATGGATGGACATGTCCCCCACGCCACAGCCAGGCTGTTCCTGACTCAGACTCTGAGCAGAGCCGGGGTTGGTGGGAAATCAGGGCTGTGAAACCGGGCTGGATCCGAGCCCTTCCCGGGTTTGGGATTTGGAGCAGGAATGAGGAACCATCGCTGCCCCGAGCGCGAGGCCGGATCCTGAGGGACCTCTCCGTGGGACATCTGTCCCTGAGGGCTCTGTGAGCTGTGGGGCTGGGCTGGTGCATCCCAGTGCATTCCCAGTGCATCCCCAGTGCATTCCCAGTGCATCCCAGTGCCTCCCAGTGCATTCCCAGTGCATTCCCAGATGTGAGCGTGGAGGGATTCGCCGTGGGAGATGTGGGACAGCGGCGCCGGCGCCTTCCAGCTTCCAGAGTGGATGGTGAGTTACTGACCTGCTGCCTTTAACCAGCACTGGCCAGCTGAATTCCTGGTCACAACTTCAGGATATTTATTTCCAGCATTTAGCTGGAATGAGGCTCGTTAAGCTGGGAGATTAACGAGCGTCATTGGCATGAATGAATTGCCTCGTTAATAACGGCCAAGTGTCGGGGGATGATCCCCCCTGGCCACCCCAAACCCGTTGTATTCACAACTGATTTTTATAGGAATTTTGCACTGGCGGGGAGGAGGAGTGGGAGAATCCACAGAGTGTTCCAGGAGATTTGGAATTTCATCTCAGATCCACCTTTTCAGCTTAATTTTTACCAGCAATTTACATTCTGCTGTCGGAATGAAACCTCTAAAACTTCCAGACGCCCTCCAGGGCACCAAGCACTCTTCATTGGAGTGCTTAAATAGTTTAGAATGGATCCCAAATATTAAATCCACTTTTCCCTCCTTCTCCAGTGGAAAGAATTCTCAAAGCAGCTGAAAACAAAATTACATAGCTCCAAAAAACCAGGCAGGGCTTGGAAGGCAGAATTCCCTGTCTGGGATTGGCTCCGTGTGTCCCCCGGGGTTTGTCAGTGTCCTGTGGCCCAAAAATGGACCAATATTTGTCATTTCTTCCTATATTTCTGCTCACATCTCCAATTTCTGGATTTGAAGTTGTCCTTCCTGGTAGCTCTTCTAAAAATACTTGGATCAATGTGATAAAAAGTTGGAATTCTGGTGCTCCTGCAAAGGAATTTGATTTTATTTACAAATATTGTTCATGCATTGGATTCAGACATCATTACTGCCCTTTATATCCAGCTTTATGTTCCCTGCTGTCCCTTTTCTTAATTTTATGGATTTTATTGTAAAATTCCAGCTTATTCTGCCTCTCACTCATTTTTTTGGGACAGTTCTTTCAGCCTTCCCCCAAATTTTAACATACTTTTATCAACAATCAGGAATGAATTTTACATTTTAGGGTTATCAGTGACAAACTTTTCACATCATTCACAACTTCATTTATAAATGTGGATTTTTCTTTGTGAAAACGTGGAGTTTTCCTAAAAAACAAAACCTCTCCCTGTGTGTTCTCTAATTTTTCCGTTATGGATCCGGTGCTTCTGGGATCGGGCTCAGCTGTCAAAAACTTTATTTAAATAGACATTTTTTCATTTTTATTGTTCCAATAATTTCATTTTCCAGCATGGTTTTATGATTTCATGGATGGTTTAAAGCTGCTGTGGCATCAAATCCATCTCCAAAGGGCTCCAAAGGGTCATGTCCTGCAGCAACGTTTTTAATCAGGATTTTAACTCGGCTCATTTGCATTTTATGTGGTTCCGCGGGTCAGCGTGGGAGGGAGCAGCCACATTTCGAGAAATAATTAGCCCGAGCTCTAAATTGCTCATTATCTTTAAGGTCATTATTTCAAGGAGTCTTTTAGGTCTTAATGTTCTTGCTGGGTCCCTGTTTTTATGTCCACCTCTTATTATTAACCAAATGTTGGACAATTATATTAGTAGTGAATAATAATAATAATAATTATAATTATTCTTCCTTTGGATTGCTTCTTGGGAACGCAGCTTAAAATGTGGCTTCTCCCATATTTTGGGACTCTGATGGATTCACAGAATCCCTGAGGCTGGAAAATCCCTCTGAGCCCATGGAGTCCAAGCATTCCCAGCAGTGCCCAGGCCACCACTGCCCCACATTGTCCCCAAGTGCCACATCCACACGGCTCTGAAATCCCTCTGAGGTGGGGACTCCAAACCTCCCTGGGCAGCCTTTTCCATGAAGGAATTTTCCCCAGAATCCCAGCTGGACCTCCTGAGCAGTCATGGAAGGACTCAGTGCGTGGTTGTGGGGAGGAGCTGTGGGATCCCACGGGATGTGGCTCGGGATGGGGTGTCCTGGCGGGCGGTGACTCCGCAGGGATTTTCCAGCTCCGGCTGCTGAGATCCCACACTTGCAAATTATAAAACACCCATGGCCTGTTCATTGCAAGGTGAAGCAATGTGGAATTAGCAATTTCCTCTTTTTCCTGCTTTTTGTGGGATTGTGACCAACAGAGCTGGGATGGTCCAGGGGACCCATTTGGCTGCTGAGGGAGGAGATTTCTCTCTCTTCCGTGTCCTTCCCGTTGTCCCCACTGGAAGTGCCTGGGCTAGGGGTTTGCTGTTTTCTTCTTTAAAGGATTTCTCCTCCCTGCTCCCACCAATTCCAAAGGATCCTCTGTCAGATGTCACTGGAAGTGTCCGAGGCCAGGCTGGACATTGGAGTCTCCTGGGACAGTGGGAGGTGTCCCTGCCACGGCAGGGGTGGCACTGGAGGGGCTCTGAGGTCCCTCCCAACCAGAATTCCACCATTCCTTGATCCAGCACTGGAATTGATGCCTTGTGAAGGCTGACATAGAGCAGAGGCTGGGCAGAGTTCCAGAATAAAGCAGGGATGGATTGAAAGGATCTCCTGCATGGATGCACCTGGGGCAGCACAAGAGCCCAGCCAGGGCTGCCCCCAAGATGAACCCAAATGGTCCCAAAATGCACGAGCGCTCCCGGGGTCTCTCCCTGGGATCAGCTCTGCTCCATGTGCACATTGCAGTTCAGTGTCCAATTCCAGCTCAGCCCCTGCACTCCCATCCTGCTTGTTTTTCTCTCTGCAGCCCACGGGGTTTGTGCTCCTGGGCTGAGATTTGGATCATTTGTCCTTGGTGCCCAGCTGGAGCAGGAATTGTTTTGTCTCCCTGCTCTGTGCACAGAGCTCACCATCCCATAATATCAAGCCCAGACCCACACACTAAAGCAGCACAGAATGTGAAAATATAAAAGCTCAAACCTGAGGGATCAGGGTGATCCCTTCAGGAATCAATAGTTAGAATTCCCAACCCCCTTGGAAAAGCGTTTTGGCCCAGGTGGGCGACTCCTCATTCCCACCCTTTCTTTCTCAAATCCTCGGGCTAAAACCAGCTTTAACCTGCACATTCCCTGGGTGTTTTCCACACGAGGGTTAAACCTGGTTGTTAATCCTGGAGCTGAGCTCCGTGTGATGAATCTGAACACTCTGAGCTCTGGTGAAATGTTTGGCTCAGGGGGGATCCCACATGGATTTAGGGGATGTGGAACTCCAGAATGAGCGGGTTGGGACAATCCCTCTCCTGGAACGATGTGATCCGGGCTCGGGAGGTGGGTGAGGAGAGGTGAGGCTGGGGGTTGGGGCTCATTCCCAACATGGAGAGGGTTGGGAGCCTGGCTCCTGCCGACACTGGTGTCCCCAACACCTCTCAGGTGTCACCAGGAGCAGGAGGTGAAGGATCCACCCTGGCAGCTCCAGCAAGAAAATGACTTTTCCTTCAGGAATAGGGAATGAGGTTTGGAGTGGGACATCAGGACAATCACTTTGGTCCCCCCATGTCACAGCACAAAATCATTTCTCACCCATCTTCACCCTCCTTTATTTAAAAAAAATGTAAATTGGTTTTATCTCTCTGCATCATTGATGGATGAGATGTTTTTCCATTGGGAAAAGACTTCCCAGGAAGTTTGTCACCAAGCAGTGGCAGTTATTCAAGGCCACCACCTTGTCCTGCTGTTGCATCCATTAAGTGATGTCATTTAAATCATTGCATGCAGAAATTTAAATTCCCAGCTTCTTTGCAGGTGGATTTGGAAGCTCCAGCAGTGCTGGAAAGCTTGTGCTGCTTAATCCCTCGGAAAACTCTTGTTTTCTCCCTTTGTTCCCCCCCACCCCAAAAAAAAAAAAAAAAAAAAAAAAAGAAG
The DNA here is from genome assembly GCF_017590055.1 of Onychostruthus taczanowskii. Taxonomy (NCBI): domain Eukaryota; kingdom Metazoa; phylum Chordata; class Aves; order Passeriformes; family Passeridae; genus Onychostruthus; species Onychostruthus taczanowskii. The sequence continues at coordinate 974,530 of NW_024499062.1, read as the reverse complement.
AAAGAAATCCATGGCCAAGAATCAATTAAAGACACTCAGAGCAAAACAATTTACTGGGATTGAGCGCCGTTCTCTCTGGTTTTATTTGATTGACCCAGACTGACACAGAAATTACAGAAGGTTCCTGAGCTCTGGGGTGGAGATGAAGCAAAAGCTTTCATTTTTAGCATTTTTATAGAATATTGGTTCTTAATTTTAATGTGTTGAACTCAGCCTTCATTGAGGAAAAAAAGGGGGTTTCTTTCCCAGGAAAAGCCTTTGGATTTAAGTAACTTGGCGTGAGAACCTGCAGGAAAATGAGTTTGTGCTTTGATGGTGCCATGAAATGAGTATTTTACCCGCTTTAAAGGCTTTGAGTTGACTCACACTGAGCTGAAGTCAAGTGTCCCTTAGGATTTTGCAGGAGAAGGTCCAAGGATAATGTGGAAAATGAAAAATTTACCTGGAAAACACAACTTGAGCTGCAGTGTCAAGTGAGAAAAGCAATGCTGATCCCAGATTCTTATTCCCTGAGATATTTCCACATTGGAAATAATTTATATTTCCATTTATCACATTTTTCAGTCATTGTACCGCTCAGGAATTCTGGGGGATTTTCCCTCCCTTTTTTTCCCCATTCATTCCTCCAGGAGTTGCTTTCATGTAGCTCAGGAATTTTTGCTCTTTTAGTGAATTCCTTGACATCTGCCCTAGAGATGGAAATGCCATGGAAGGAACATTTTGGGGAAGGAATTTTCCCTGACAATGTTTTCCATCCTCGGGACAACTGCTGAGGAGCAGGATCAGATCTGATTTGGGGTAAATCCGGTGTAAATCTGGTGTACAGAAAGAGTCAGGGCTGGGGGAGCTTTTTAATTCCATATTCAGTCAGAAATGGTGCTGGGGACAATCAGTGGTGCCCTGCTGCTTCCCAGATCCCTTTTCCTTGGAATCACAGAAGGAATCACGGCATGGGTTGGGTTGGAGGAGACCTCAAAGCCCCACCAAAGCCCCTCAAAGCTCACCACCCTCGTTTTTCCCATTTTTTCTTCCTGGGATCATCTCTTCCCGCCTAAAACGCTGTAGAACGAGCAGACACCGTGCAGGACAATCATTTTAATTCCCATTTAGCAGCTGATGTTGTTATCCAAGGAGTTTTATCCCTGATAATTTATTGCCTGAGATAATTCCCATAAAAATCCCTCAACGTCCTGCCCAGAGAAGCCATGGTGCTCCATCCCTGGAAGTGTCCAAGGCTGGAGCAACCTGGGATGGTGGGAGGTGTGGGGTGGAGCTGGATGGGATTTAAGGTCCCTTCCAACCCAAACCATTCCATGATTCCGTAATTCCCAAAGGATTGGAACAACACAGGGATGGATGTTGGAGTCTGGACCCTTCCAAGGACAAACTCTGCCCTGGCTGCCATGGGGGACACAGCGAGGAGCGGGATAATTAAAATAATAATAATTGAAAACCACTTTGCCATCCAACAAACGCCCCCGTTGTTTTCGTTGCTCATTAATTAATTTCCTTCTAACGAGGCTCCGTTAACGCAATCATCTGACACTGGGGGGAAAGAGGGAGAGCGGGGAGGGGAGGACCCCAGTTAAAGGAGCTTAATTAGCGAGTTAATTATAGCGAGCAGGGAAATGTTCTGGTTACATAAATAAGGCATTGTTATGCACGCACCAGCCAGGCCGCGTTCAAAACCGCCGCGGAGCTCCGGAGGTCAGGGAACGCTGTAATTCCACGCAAAACACAGGCAGGAATTGTTTGTCGGGACGCCTCATTAAGTCCTGGGGTCTGCCAAAAAAACAAAAAACAACAACAATAAAAAAAAAAAAAGTCTGAAAATCCAACTGGTTCCCTTCGCCTCCCGCCCTGGCTGCCTCCGCCTGCGGTGAAACCGGAGCGGGCAGGATCGGCGGGATCGGGATGGGCTGGCCGATATAAATGGGGCATTCCCTGCTCCGGAGGGAGCCGCGCCCGGGGGCAGCCGGCGGGGCCACCATGCCCAACAAGAAGAAATACAACGTCAACGGGGAGTCAGCGGGGATGAAAGCCCAGGTGAGGGCACTCTTCCGGACCGTAATGATGGTTTTTCTACTCAAAAGCGCCATTGTTTCTCTGTTACCTCTCTCTTCTTCCTCCTTTCCTCGCTGTTTCCGCCCAATCCCTTATTCCTGGAGTTCCTCGGTTGGAGAAAATCCCAATCTGTGGAGAGCTTCCCTTAATTTTCTCTTGGGAGCCATGAAGAGTCGAGGCAAACACGTTGGTCTGGGGTTGTTCTTCTGTCCGGAGGAGTTGGTGGGGTCGGCACGGGGAAGTTTTCCAGGAAAACCTTGGATAAGCAGGCCTTTTTGTGCTCGGAGAAGTAGCTGGAGGTGGCTCTTTGTGATGGAAACCCCAGGTCAGATGAGCAGTGGCTCATTTGGAATGTAAAGGTGAAACCTCACCTGCATTCAGCACTCATTAACCCCTTGTGCCCCTGCAGGTGAGGTTTTCCATCGGGAATCATTTGTTCCTGCTGGAAGTTGAAAGCACCAGCTCTTCTGTCACTTCAGAGCAGCTTGAGCTCCTAAATCCAAGGAACTGCAGCTCTCCAAAGCTCCACAGCTTTTCCTTGAAACTGTTGCCTTCAGAGGTGTTTTGGTGGGAGCCAAATCTCTCTTTTCATCCCGTCTGGAACATTCCCATCTTCCCAACTGGGCTGGAACGCGGCTGTTGTGGGTTTCGCAGGGATTGGAGCAGCCTGGGATAGGAGAAGGTGTCCTGTGGCAGGGGTTGGAACTGGATGATCCTTAAGATCCCTTCCAACCCAAATCATTCTGGGACCCTGTGAAATTCCTTTTTGCCCACTCTCTCTATTCCCTAAAGGATTGAAGTCAAAGGACGTCGGCCAACGCATGCCAAAAGCAGATCCAAGCCTTGACCTGTCCCCTGCCCAAATTTCCCTTTCCTGGTGCTTCCTTCCACCTCCTGGCTGTCCCAGCTAAAGCCAAACCCAGCTTGTGGCAGTGTTAAGGGGTTTAAACCTTAGAGGGTTTATTTAAGTCTGCTTCTAATTCTGCCTGATTCGCTTCAGGACTTCTTTTGCTTCGTCGTTTACTTGGATTTGGATGTGTGAGGGCCCAGGGAACTCTGAATTACCAAGATCACTGCATTGTGTGAAAAATTGTGTTCGATGTCCTTGAAGAGGTGATGTGGGAAAGGGAGATGTGAATTTTACCCAAATTATTCCTCCTTCGTTGGAATCCCTGTGTGTCTCCAGCTCCGCTTCAAGCCAATAATCTCCTCCTGTGATGGAGCAGCTCAGCCGTGGAGGGATTTGTTCTAAATTAAGGGAAGAAAAAGGACAAAAAAGCAAAGTTATTTCAGGCCAGCAGCTTCTTAGAGAAGGAACATAAACCCTGGTGTGTGTGCAAAGCCCCCGTCCCGCCGGGATCAGGGCGTTAATCCTGGCACAGCCCTGGCTGTAACTTGAGTTTGGTGTGGATTTTCCCTTCCCATGGGTGTTCTTGATCCGGTGTCGTTCTGTTGTGTACTCCTAGAAACTTGTATTCTCCAGCCATCTGTGCTCCCAAAATTCAACAGCCTATAGTGACATCTCTAATCTTGGCTGGAAGAACTGAAATTAAATAAAGTGGAGTTTACCGTATCCAGTGCCCATTAAATAACAGGAATTGTGCTCCAGGCCATGACTGAGATAGTGCCGGTGTCCGCTCAAGGCCTTGGGTTCTTGGGATTGATCTGTTGGGTTTTTTACAGAAAATCCCTGATTTCTTTCCACAGATCCAGTTTGCTGACCAAAAGCAGGAGTTCAACAAGCGCCCGACCAAGATCGGCCGCCGGTCACTGTCCCGCTCCATCTCGCAGTCCTCGACAGACAGCTACAGCTCAGGTGTGTCCAGGGATCTGGGATCAGTGGGAAGGCATGGAAATAGGGTTTTGCTTTTTTCCTCCTTGTCCTGTATAGCTGGATGGAAAATTAAATTATTCTGGTGCTCTTCTGCTCTCTCCTTATAACCCAGCGTGCAGCTGCTGCTGCCTTGCCTTCCATTCCCTCCTCTCCTCCCTGTCCTGATCCTCCCAGGACAACAGTGTTTCCATGTTTTATTCCTGCTTGAGCATCACAAATCCACGGGGATCCCACTGTAGGTTCATTGCACATGAGGTTGGGGTCTTTGGGGACTTTGAAGGGTGCTTGGAAGAGGTCTCTCCTGCTGTAATCTTGCTGGATGGATTTTTGGGATACTTGGCAGCTCATGATGTATTTGGGGAGAAGAATCTGGGTGGTTTCAGGGATCCAGAGCTCAGTCTCATTCCAGCCCCCTGCCGTGGTCAAGGACACCCTCCACTAGTCCAGGTTGCTCCAAGCCTCATCCAGCCCAGCCTCAGAGGTTCAAAGCTCTGATTCAGCTCTGTCCAGTGTGGAAAACCTCAGGAAACTCCAGCTCCAGCTGCTCCTGATGGCTCATGGCTGGTGGCTGCACACAGACCTGGCTGGTGGCCAGAAGTCCTCCTAGCTGGGAACTCTCCTTGGTGTTTCTCCACTCATTCCCGCGATGCCGAGGATGTCGGAGATGAGCTGGGACAGGACGGGGCTGGAGCTCCTGGCATTCCTCAGCAGGTTTGGAAGAGCAGAGCTGGAAAAGCCGTGGTTATCTGGTCACTCAGCTCCTGGCAGAGCTGCTCCTCTCCAGAAGATGGAGGTTCTGATCTGCTCCTGGACACCACAGTCCCACGGCTTCATCCCGGTCTTTGTGGGAGAGCCGACTGTTCCTCGTCTCCTTTCCCAGCTCCCGGCTTGCTGCTTTGCAGGATTGGAGGAACCTCCAAAGTCTCTTCCAGAGGTTGGGATGAGCCCCGCAAAGGTTGGGCACCACCTGGGTGACCCATCCTGTGGGCACTGACTGTGTTCCCATGGAAAAGGGAGAAATTCAGGACTGCTCCTGCCACACTCTCTCCAGAGGTACATCAGCCCAGGCTCTGTTTGGAATCCACAGCTCCATCTGATCCTGGAGCACCTGGGAATGTTTTAGGACTATTTTTGCAGACTCTGAGTCTGCTTATCCTGGCTGATGTCACCATGTTCGCTCCCAAGTCACAGCTGGAAGGACTTGGAGCAACTTTGGGGGAATTCTCCATCTCTCCTTGCAATTAGCATCAAAATTGCAGTTAATTATCTTGTGGAAACGTTCAATTTCCTGCTAATGAAAGGAGCAAGACTGGCATTCCTGGTGGAGGACTTCAGCTCCCATGATGGCAGATGGATGGATGGATGATGGATGGATGATGGATGGATGGATGGATGGATGGATGGATGATGGATGGATGAATTTTTTTAGGTCAGCCCAGCCTTTATGACCCAAGTGCTCACCATTGTGTGTTGCCCACCACAGGCATGTATTGAGGGTGGGATTAGGACAGGAATATCTGGAATTCCAGGCCTCTGACTTCATCCTCGTGCTGTTTCATATTTTTGGAAGGTTTTACAGGGAATAAACCAGTTTTGGGGGCCTGTAACAGCTCAAGCTGCCCCTGTTTTGCCCTTTGTGATGCCAATCCAGGCAGCCATGAGTGGAGCCTTACCTCAAATATCAGCAAAGTCAGACTTGGCTGAGTTTAGGCTCTGACCCGGGCTTTGCTGGGACAGGACATGGATGGAGACCTGAGACCTGCTGCTTCGGTGTTGTTCTCCTGGAAACCATGGAATTGTGGAATATCATGAGGTGGGAAGGACCCACATGGATCCTGGAGCCCAATAATCTGCATGTAATACATTGATAATGGAAATCAAGGAATCCTGGAATGGTTTGAGGGGAAGGGACCTCAAAGTCCACCCAGTGCCACCCATGCCATGGGCAGGGACACCTCCCGCTGTCCCGGGCTGCTCCAAGCCTTCTCCAACCTTGGACACTTCCAGGGATGTGGAATCCTCAACCTCTCTGGACGGAGACACCAACACGTAACACAAATAATCCAATTTAGGTTTCAGTTTTCCATAGCTCACAGAATGCCAAGCCCAGGGAGGAAGTTTTCCTTCATCAACTTTGGAGAATATTTTTATGAAGCTGTCCCATCAGTTAATGACAGGAATCCTTTCCTTTCAGACCTTGTTTTTTATTTTACAGAAAAGCAAAGGCAAAATTGACTTTTAGAGATTTGGTTTGCTGTTATATTAACTATCAGCATTCATTTGATTACCGTAATTATATGTATACTTCTGTATTTTAGATTTATTTAATAGTATAAAACATCCTGCCTATGAAAATCTGGCTACTCCAGGCAGGATTTTTTTTTGTTCAAAAAAAATTACTTTTAACCCCCAGAACCAAAACTCCCTGGTTTTAAAGCAACCTCTACACAGATTAACTCTCTTCAAGGAACTAATCCTCCTCCAACTAATTAATCCTTCCTCCTGGAGCCCTTGGCATAGAGCTTGGCTTTATGTAAGGTGCCCTTTGTGGTTAATCCGGGCTCCTGGTCCCTCGGGATCTGCTGTGGGATTGGGAGCAGAGCGGGAGCCCCGCTGCCCTCGGGGGCTGTTGGCAGGGTGGGACTCGCCCTTCGCCCCCTGCCGAGGATGGGGAGAAATTCCAGCAGTGCCTAATTCCCTCCTAATTCCCTGGGATGGGGAGCTGGGCAGCTCCGGGGGAGCCTGGCACACCCACGGCGCCCAGGCTGAGCTTTTTCCTTGGAATCCTGGAACCCTTCCCATGAGCCAGGGGGGAAAGCTGGAGCTTGTTGGGTCCTGCAGGAGGCAGAACCCCATGGCCAGTTCAACTCCTTTTTTTGGGGTTTTTGGTGTGGAAATGTCACTGGAGCCGATCAGGGTAGGAGAATGTTGGATTTACTCTGAGCGAATGAAGGAGCTGTTGGAATCCAGCCCCACTCAAGGCCTGGATGCCACTGGAATGCCACGGCTCTCTGGGAATGCTGCTGGGATCAGCACTGCAAGAACCTCCCACCCTTCCTGCTGCCCCATTCCCCTGGTGCAGATTTGGGAATCTTGACTGCTGGCCGGAGCAGCTCCCATGGCTTCCAGAGGCCTGTGGGGATGTGGAAGGAGGAGTGTCCATCACCATGTCCATCATTCCCAGAGATCCAAAATACCGGCCAGCTCCACTGGGACCATCATGGATGGAGCTGTTCCACCACGGAATTCCTCTGGGCTGGACACAAAATCATTGGATGCCAGGCCCCAGGTTCAGTTTACAAGCACCACATGAGCTGGAGGGGAAGGACTTGGAGCAAAACAATTCCTTAAGGAATGAGGGAATGGCCAGTTGGGTCCTGGAAGGGTCACCTGGTGATGAAGGACTTGGAGCAGGACAATTCCATGAGGAATACCAGAATGGTCAGTTGGGTCCTGGAAGGGTCACCTGGTGATGAAGGACTTGGAGCAGGACAATTCCATGAGGAATACCAGAATGGCCAGTTGGGTCCTGGAAGAGTCACCTGGAGAGGAAAAAGGAGCTGGGATTTGGAGCTCATTGCATTTCTCTGGCTGGTGATGCCAGTCCTGGAAGATGGAAGAAGAGGTTTGGTTTCCCACAGTAGGGAAGGATTCCAGAGAATCCAAAAATGTGGCACAATCCAAAATCTGAATTCCAGAAAATGTGGCACAAAGGATCCCTTCAGCTGGGATCCATCACGACTCCGATCAAAAGAATGGCCAGTTGGGTCCTGGAAGGGTCACCTGGTGATGAAGGACTTGGAGCAGGACAATTCCATGAGGAATACCAGAATGGCCAGTTGGGTCCTGGAAGGGTCACCTGGTGATGAAGGACTTGGAGCAGGACAATTCCATGAGGAATACCAGAATGGCCAGTTGGGTCCTGGAAGAGTCATCTGCAGAGGAAAGAGGAGCTGGGATTTGGAGCTCATTGCATTTCTCTGGCTGGTGATGCCAGTCCTGGAAGATGGAAGAAGAGGTTTGGTTTCCCACAGTAGGGAAGGATTCCAGAGAATCCAAAAATGTGGCACAATCCAAAATCTGAATTCCAGAAAATGTGGCACAAAGGATTCCTTCAGCTGATCCAAAGTGGTGGTTGATCCATCACGACTCCAATCAAAAATGGATGTGATTTTATTCAAGTACACAGGATTTTAGGAATCCAACGGGAAAGGGGATTTCTAACTCCGTGAAGGGCTCTTCCATGTGTCTGCCGTGGTCTAATTCCATAATCAAAGGTCCTGAGGACACTGATGAGGAAGGAAGACAATTATTGACAGCTCCTGGAATGAATTCAGCACATCCACACCCTCTCTTAAGGCATCCCGTGGGGCTCAGGACAGGATCCGGTGATCCCCAGCTTTCCAAACAATTCCCAAAATCCCCTGAGGATGGGGAGCCAGCAGCTCCCTGGACAATCCACACCAGGCTTGTGGATTATCCTGATGGAGAAGTTCGCCCAACCACCCCACAAGCAGCACCTCATCGTCACTGTGAAGGAACACCAAAATTGAGCGAATCCAAGGATTGGGAATCCCACAGGAACGGGATAATCATCAACTCACAGCCTCCCCCTGACTGTTTGGGATGAAATAGGGTCTGACATTACAATTCCTGCTGGCTTGGAAGTGCTCTAAACCTCAGCAGGCATTTTGTGGGATGTGTTGGAGCTGTGGAGGCCTGAATTTTGGGAAGAGAGGTGGGAGAGCTTCGGGGAAAGAGAGGTGGGAGAACAGTTGGGAAGAGAGGTGGGAGAACAGTTGGGAAGAGAGGTGGGAGAACAGTTGGGAAGAGAGGTGGGGGAATTTTGGAGAAGAGAGGTGGGAGAGCTTTGGGGAAAGAGAGGTGGGTGGGAGAAGTTTGGGAAGAGAGGTGGGAGAAGGCCATGGAGATGAGTCCCTGTGGGAACCGGGCAGCGCTCAATCCCTTCCCCTCTGCTGTGGTGTTGAAGTCGAGGTCGATGAGAACTAAAAATTCATCCCAGGTAAATCCAGCTGGGAAAATTACCCTTGTGAGGAGAAGGAGAGACCCCAGCTGGGGATGGAAGGGCCTGGGATGGAAGAACATCCATCCCTCTGGGGGCCACCCACACCCTTCCCGGCGGGTGCTGGGGATTTCGGGAATGTCCTACCCCGCTCCTGAGCTGCCCTGCTCCCTGCAGCCGCCTCCTACACGGACAGCTCGGACGATGAGACCTCGCCGAGGGACAAGCAGCAGAAGAACTCCAAGGGCAGCAGCGATTTCTGCGTGAAGAACATCAAACAGGCCGAGTTCGGGCGCCGCGAGATCGAGATCGCCGAGCAGGGTGAGGGGCTGCTCCTCCTGCCCCCAGTCCTCCTGGCCAGGCTCAGGGGGCTGCTGGCTTCCTGACCCCTTCCTCTTGGGATGGGAAGGTTCTCTGGGATTGTGGGGGATGGGAAAGTTCTGTGGGATTGTGGGAGTTGGGAAAGGTTCTGTGGGATTGTGGGGGATGGGAAAGGTTCTGTGGGATTGTGGGAGATGGGAAAGGTTCTCTGGGATTTTGGGGAATGGGAAAGCTTCTCTGGGATGTTGGGGGATGGGAAAGCTTCTATGGGGTTTTAGGGGTTGGGAAAGCTTCTGTGGGGTTTTGGGAGATGGGAAAGGTTCTGTGGGATTGTGGGGGATGGGAAAGTTCTGTGGGATTGTGGGGGATGGGAAAGTTCTGTGGGATTGTGGGGGATGGGAAAGTTCTGTGGGATTGTGGGGGATGGGAAAGTTCTGTGGGATTGTGGGGGATGGGAAAGTTCTGTGGGATTGTGGGGGATGGGAAAGTTCTGTGGGATTGTGGGGGATGGGAAAGTTCTGTGGGATTGTGGGGGATGGGAAAGTTCTGTGGGATTGTGGGGGATGGGAAAGTTCTGTGGGATTTTGGGGGATGGGAAAGCTTTTCTGGAAAAGCTTCTCTGGGATTTTGGGGATGGGAAAGCTTCTATGGGGTTTTAGGGGTTGGGAAAGCTTCTTTGGGATTTTGGGAGATGGGAAAGCTTCTGTGGGATTTTGAGGGATGGGAAAGCTTCTGTGGGATTTTGGGGGTCGGGAAAGCTTCTGTGGGATTTTGGGGAATGGAAAAGCTTCTGTGGGATTTTGGGAGTTAGGAAAGCTTCTGTGGGGTTTTGGGGGTTGGAAAAGCTTCTGTGGGATTTTGGGGAATGGGAAAGGACTTACAGCGTTGTGCTGTGTAGTTCCAGCCATTAAAGGACTATTCTGTGGTTGAATCTTTATTTTGTTAAATCAGTAGAAAATATTCAATCCATCCCATAAACATCACAATTTTGGTTTGTCTTGATTACCTCCAAAAAATAAAAAAGCAAAGGCCAGGCAGGGTTTGGGTATTGGGGAGGTGGAGCTAATCAGCAAATCCCAAATCCTCAGCCCAAAGCAGATTTTCCTGCACCCTCACCTGGGGGCAGAAATTTGAGCAAAATAGGGAAAACTCCAGAGGGATTTGGGGATTTTGATGTATTTGGGATTGGGGGATTTTCATGTGTTTGCTCTGGAGGCCTTGGCTGTTTTGAAGCTGTGTGGGATTGTCGGAATCAATCCATCCCATAAACATCACAATTTTGGTTTATCTTGATTACCTCCAAAAAATAAAAAAGCAAAGGCCAGGCAGGGTTTGGGTATTGGGGGGGTGGAGCTAATCAGCAAATCCCAAATCCTCAGCCCAAAGCAGATTTTCCTGCAACCTCACCTGGGGACAGAAATTTGAACAAAATAGGGAAAACTCCAGAGGGATTTGGGGATTTTGATGTATTTGGGATTGGGGGATTTTCATGTGTTTGCTCTGGAGGCCTTGGCTGTTTTGAAGCTGTGTGGGATTGTGGGAACACCAGGCAGGGGGGCTGTTCCTCCTGAGCTTTTCCAACCCCATCCCCATTTTCCTTTTTGTTTCCCTGCAGAGATGCCAGCGCTGATGGCTCTGAGGAAGAGAGCTCAGGGGGAGAAACCCCTGGCTGGGGCCAAGATCGTGGGCTGCACTCACATCACAGCCCAGACAGCGGTGAGAGCCTGGCCCCAAACCCAAACGGGGCATTCCCTCTGCCCATCCCTGAACTGACCCCCTAAACTGACCCCAAACGGGGCATTCCCTCTGCCCATCCCTGAACTGACCCCAAACGGGGCATTCCCTCTGCCCATCCCTGAACTGACCCCAAACAGGGCATTCCCTCTGCCCATCCCTAAACTGACCCCAAATGGAGCATTCCCTCTGCCCATCCCCTAAACTGCTCTGGGGCTGATTTTCCCAATATTTTTGCAGACAAAACCCCCGATTTTGCTGATTGTTCCAGTGTTTTTGCAGATAAAATCCCCATTTTGCTGGTTTCCATGGTGTTTTTGCATATAAACCCCCAATTTTCCTGATTTTCCTGGTGTTTCTGTAAATAAACCCCCTGATTTTCCTGATTTCCATGGTGTTCTTGCAGATAAAACCCCCATTTTCCTGATGTCCATTCCCTGATCCCTGTGCCTTTTCCCGCTGTGTTGGTGCAGGTGCTGATGGAGACGCTGGGCGCGCTGGGCGCGCAGTGCCGCTGGGCCGCCTGCAACATCTACTCCACCCTCAACGAGGTGGCCGCTGCCCTGGCCGAGAGCGGTACGACCTGCGCCCTGCGCCTGCCCTCACCGGGAATCCCTCTGGGTGTTGTGGGGAACCCTCCTGGGATTTATAGGGAGCTTATTCTGGGTTTATAGGGAATTCCTCCTGGGTTTTATAGGGAATTCCTCCTGGGATTTATAGGGAGTTTATTCTGGATTTATAGGGAATTTATTCCGGATTTTATAGGGAATTCCTCCTGGGTTTCATAGGGAATTTATACTGGATTTGTAGGGAATTCCTCCTGGGTTTTATAGGGAATTCCTCCTGGGTTTTATAAGGAATTCATTCTGGACTTTATAGGGAATTCCTCCTGGGTTTTGTAGCAAATTTATTCTGGATTTATAGGGAATTCCTCCTGGGTTTTATAGGAAATTTCTACTGGGTTTTATAGGGAATTCATCCTAGAGTTTATAAGGGATTCCTCCTGCATTTTATAGGGAATTTCTCCTGGATTTTATAGTGAATTCCTCCTGCGTTTTATAGGGAATTCCTCCTGGGTTTTATAGGAAATTGCTCCTGCATTTTATAGGGAATTCCTTCTTCATCTTACAGGTAATTCCTCATGCATTTTATAGGGAGTTCCTGGATTTTAGAGGGAGTTTCTCCTGCATTTTGTAGGGAATGTCTCTTGGATTTTATAGGGAATTCCTCCTGCATTTTATAAAGAATTATTTTATAGGGAGTTCCTCCTGCATTTTATAAGGAATTCCTCCTGCATTTTATAGGGAATTCCTCCTAGGTTTTATAGGGAATTTCTTCTAGATTTTACAGGGAATTCCTCCTGTATTTTATAAGGAATGCCTCCTGCATTCTGTAAGGAATTCCTCCTGCATTTTCTAGGGAATTTTTGCTGCCCTGTTGTTTTTAGCTCATTTATCACCCCTTGGAGTTTTTTTCCCTGCATCCTCTTCAGTTTAGAGCAAACCCACAGCACGAAATCACCCCTTGCCAAAGCTCTGGAACTTTTGGAATGCTTTTTTTTTTCCTGGACTTACCCAGGTAAAACCCCTGGACTTATCCAGGTAATATCTTTGGTCTTGCCCAGGTAAAGTCCTTGGTAAAAATGTCACTTATGAGCTGAAGCTGGAAGTTGTTTTGCTCAGAGAAACGAAGCTAAATTTGGTTTAAATGCTATAATTTGGGGTGAAACTCAGGTGAAAGAGAGAATTTGTGGGGAATTCACAGAGCAGAAACTGAGGGTGTGGAGGTTACCTGGGAAATCCTGGGTGTGCCCAGGGGCTTTACCTGGCTAAATCCAAGGGTTTTCCCTAAAACCAAGATTTTACCTGGGTAAGACCAGGGATTTTACATGGAAAAGACCAAGGATTTTACCTGGGTAAATCCAGGAATTTTACCTGGGAAATGACAGGGATTTTACCTGGGTAAGACCAGGGATTTTACATGGAAAAGACCAAGGATTTTACCTGGGTAAGACCAGGAATTTTACCTGGGTAATGACAGGGATTTTACCTGGGCAAGGCCAGGGATTTTACATGGAAAAGACCAGGAATTTTACATAGAAAAGACCAAGAGTTTCACCTGGATAAGGTCAGGGATTTTACCTGGCTAAGTTGAAGGGTTTTACCTGGGCAAGACCAGGGATTTTACCTGGGCAAAACCAGGGGTTTTACCTGGAAAAGACCAAGGGATTTTACCTGGATAAGTCTAGGGATTTTACTCGAGTAAATCCAAGGGTTTTACCTGGATAAATCCAGGAATTTTACCTGGGTAATGACAGGGATTTTACCTGGGCAAAACCAGGGGTTTTACCTGGAAAAGACCAAGGGATTTTACCTGGATAAGACCAGGGATTTTACCTATGTAAATCCAAGGATTTTATGTGGGTAATGCCAAGGATTTTACCTGGATATGTCCAGGGATTTTACCTGGGTAAGGCCAGGGATTTGACATGGAAAATACCAAAGGTTTTACCTGGGAAAGGCCAAGGATTTTACCTGGATACAGTCAGGGATTTAACTCAGCAAAGTCAGGAGATTTACCTGGGTAAGTCCAAGGGTTTAACCTGGGTAAGACCAGGGATTTTACCTGGGTAAAACCAAGGATTTTACCTGGATAAATCCAGGGATTTTACCTGCATAAGACCAGGGATTTTACTTGGGTAAATCCAAGGGTTTTACCTGGATAAATCCAGGGATTTTACCTGCATAAGACCAGGGGTTTTACGTGGGTAAATCCAAGGATTTTACCTGGGTAATGCCAAGGATTTTACTTGGATAAATCCAGGGGTTTTACCTGGGTAATGCCAAGGATTTTACTTGGATAAATCCAGGGGTTTTACCTGGGTAATGCCAAGGATTTTACTTGGATAAATCCAGGGGTTTTACCTGGGTAATGCCAAGGATTTTACTTGGATAAATCCAGGGGTTTTACCTGGGTAATGACAGGGATTTTACCTGGGCAAAACCAGGGGTTTTACCTGGAAAAGACCAAGGGATTTTACCTGGATAAGACCAGGGATTTTACCTATGTAAATCCAAGGATTTTATGTGGGTAATGCCAAGGATTTTACCTGGATATGTCCAGGGATTTTACCTGGGTAAGGCCAGGGATTTGACATGGAAAATACCAAAGGTTTTACCTGGGAAAGGCCAAGGATTTTACCTGGATACAGTCAGGGATTTAACTCAGCAAAGTCAGGAGATTTACCTGGGTAAGTCCAAGGGTTTAACCTGGGTAAGACCAGGGATTTTACCTGGGTAAAACCAAGGATTTTACCTGGATAAATCCAGGGATTTTACCTGCATAAGACCAGGGGTTTTACCTGGGTAAATCCAAGGGTTTTACCTGGATAAATCCAGGAATTTTACCTGGGTAATGACAGAGATTTTACCTAGGCAAAACCAGGGATTTTACATGGAAAAGACCAGGGGTTTTACGTGGGTAAATCCAAGGATTTTACCTGGGTAATGCCAAGGATTTTACTTGGATAAATCCAGGGGTTTTACCTGGGAAAGGCCAAGGATTTTACTTGGGTAAAACCAGGGATTTTGCCTGGATAAATCCAGGGGTTTTACCTGGGAAAGGCCAAGGATTTTACTTGGGTAAAACCAGGGATTTTGCCTGGATAAATCCAGGGGTTTTACCTGGGAAAGGCCAAGGATTTTACTTGGGTAAAACCAGGGATTTTGCCTGGATAAATCCAGGGGTTTTACCTGGGAAAGGCCAAGGATTTTACTTGGGTAAAACCAGGGATTTTGCCTGGATAAATCCAGGGGTTTTACCTGGGAAAGGCCAAGGATTTTACTTGGGTAAAACCAGGGATTTTGCCTGGATAAATCCAGGGGTTTTACCTGGGAAAGGCCAAGGATTTTACTTGGGTAAAACCAGGGATTTTGCCTGGATAAATCCAGGGGTTTTACCTGGGAAAGGCCAAGGATTTTACTTGGGTAAAACCAGGGATTTTGCCTGGATAAATCCAGGGATTTTACTCGGGTAAATCCAGGGGTTTTACCTGGATAAATCCAGGGATTTTACCTGGGTAATGACAGTGATTTTACCTGGGCAAAACCAAGGATTTTACATGGAAAAGACCAAGAGTTTCACCGGGATAAGACCAGGGGTTTTACCTGGGTAATGCTAAGGATTTTACTTGGATAAATCCAGGGGTTTTACCTGGGTAATGACAGGGATTTTACTTGGATAAATCCAGGGGTTTTACCTGGGTAAGGCCAGGGGTTTTACCTGGGTAGAACCAGAGATTTTGCATGGGTAAGACCAAGGGTTTTACCTGGGAAAGGCCAAGGATTTTACCTGGATACAGTCAGGGATTTAACTTGGCAAAGTCAGATTTACCTGGGTAAGTCCAAGGGTTTTAGCTGGGTGAAGCCAAGGATTTCACCTTAATAAATCCAGGGATTCCACCTGAATAAATCCAAGGATTTTACCTGGAAAAGACCAAGGTGTTTAGCTGAGTGAAGCCAAGGATTTCACCTTAATAAATCCAGGGATTCCACCTGAATAAATCCAAGGATTTTACCTGGGCAGGTCCAGGGATTTTACCTGGATAAGTCCAGGGGTTTTACCTGAGTAAGCCCAAGGATTTTATCCAGGTAAAGTCATGGAATTCACCTGGCTGAAGCCACAGGTTTGACCACAAGCTCTGGGACACCCAGAAGAAGCCAACCCGCCGTGGGTCTTGCTGGCTGAAGCTGAGTAATAACTGATTATATTCAAATAAATTAACACATGGATTAACAAATCAGTGTCCAAGAGCTGATTCCCGTGGGATTTTCCTGCCTTAACCCCTTCTCCCTCCCTGGCCAGGGTTCCCTGTGTTTGCCTGGAAGGGCGAATCCGAGGACGATTTCTGGTGGTGCATCGACCGCTGCGTCAACGTCGAGGGCTGGCAGCCCAACATGGTGAGTTGGGAAACACCTGGAAAACTCCCACCTGGAAAAATCCCACCTGGAGAGGGAAGGGAGAGGCAGCTGGAATCTCCTGGATCTCACCAAGTGAGGTTTGGTTTCAGTGCTTCCAAAATAAGCTGCGTTCGTGCAGTTTTTTGGGCTGTTTCGTTTGATTTCAGAGCATCTTGCTGCAGTTTAAACTGCTAAAAATGGCTCCAAATCAGTATTTTTTGGGAAGAGTTTTTCACTCTTTTCACCCTTAAATTCTCACCTTTGGCTGAGGTGATTTTTGGGAACAAAGCCCAGATTTTTCCATGATGTCCACGCTTTAAAATACAGAAACCTCAGGTTTTTATCCCTTTTTATCCCTTTTTATCCTGCCCTTGTTTCCAGGGAAAACAGGAACCTGGAATTGGGTGAGCAGAATAATTTTCAGCTGTCAGATCTGCTGTTTTCATCACATTTCCCCAAGGATTTTGAGCCCTGGAGCTCCTGATCTCAATATGAGAGGTGATCAAAGGTGGAAATAGTGGATCTGAGTTGGGTTTTTGCCAATATTGGCTCGTTTGAGGTGGGATTTTTGTCCTTTCCAGTCACTGTCACCTTTAAAAAGAACCAGGAATGTCAGAAAAATCCACCCCCGAGGTATCAGACTGAGTCTAGACCTGAGAGCAGCTTTGTTCTGCTCTTTGAGGAATCATTTCCCATCCAAAATGTCACTTTTGGAGCAAGTCAGCATCCCAGAAAATGTGGATTTTGCTCTCCTGGGATCTCTGCATTCTGGGACTCTTTTCAGACCTGCTCCTGGAGCGTGGAAATGATGGAGAGAGCACCAGGATCTTGGAGCTGTTCCCAGAGATTTTGCTGGATTTTGGAGATCTGTGCTTTTAGAGATAAGAAATGATTATAAATGGTTTTAGAGATAAGAAATAGGACACTGGGTGAGGAGCAAGGTGTGAGAAGGATCTTAAAGTCATGGAATTATGGAATGGTTTGGGTTGGGAGGGATTTCAATCCCATCCCATTCCACAGGGACCACTGTCCCAGGCTGCTCCAAGCCCCATCCAGCCTGGCCCTGGACATTCCAGGGATCCAGGGGCAGCCCCAGCTGCTCTGGGAATTCTGTGCCACCCTCAGTTTTCCCATCATTGCTCCCTGTTCCTTGGACATGGGGCCAGTTCATGGCCATTCCATCCTGGCAATCCTTCATGGGAGGGCTCTGGGAATTCTGACCTTCAGGGGAAGGCTCCTTCTGGGCAGGAATGGTTCAGAAAAGGGATTTTTTTCCCCTGAAAAATATGGAATCTGCAAGGTTTCCCTCATGGAAGAGCCTCTCCAGGGATTTTCTGCTGGAAAAAACATTGGATGGCAGGGCTGAGGGAGGGAGTTGGTGACCTGAGAGAAGCTCCAGATCTGCCAAGGCTGCCTGCCCTTCCCAAGGCATTTTTCCAGAGTTTTCCTCTCCTCACTCACCTCCAGTGTTTTTATTCCAGCAGTGTCTTCCTGCCCTGCCCCAGGTGACTCTGTGGCTGTTTTTATTCCAGATCCTGGATGATGGGGGAGATCTCACCCACTGGATCTACAAGAAATACCCCAACATGTTCAAGAAGATCAAGGGCATTGTGGAGGAGAGCGTCACCGGGGTCCACAGGTTTGGGACAAAACTCAGTCCCCGCAGCTGAGCTCAGAGCTGAGCCTCCAGCAGCTGGGCTCTGCTTTTCCCTCAGGCCTGGCTTTCCATGGACACTGCTTTGATCTGGGCAGGACACCTGGAACTGCTCTGAGCTCCAGGAGGAGCAGGAGCCCCTCCTGAGGGTGGGAGGAGAGGCTCTCACCTCCTGTGGAGATGGAACAGGAGAGCTGAGCAGGAAGCCAAGAGCCCTGCCCTAAATCTGTGGGAAGAAGTGAGATTTGGGAAGAGGAACTGAGTTGTTTTTGGGGAAAGGGAGAACCTCGGAGATGAGTGAGTGAAATCCCTCAGTCCCTGGCAGGAGCAGAGCTGGGGTGGGAGCAGCTCTGGGGGTTGGGAGGTGTCACAGGAGCTTTTCCATGGAATTCATCCCATCACGGGTGCCAGGGCACTGCTTGCTGAGTTCTTGCAGGGAGAAAGGCTTGGCTGCAGCTCTGGGCTGGATCAGAGCTTGGCCAGAGGTTCAGGCAGCTCCTGGAACAGGGAATGAAATGTGTGAAACCAGGAAGTGGCTCCAGCTCTGCACCAGTGGGGTCAGGAGAAGGACTGGTGATATTTTTAGGATCTGAAATCCCAGTGTGGGAAGAAGAGATTCCCAAAGGCAGATTCTCCTTCCCAAGGGCTGGAGCAGGAACAGGATTTTCAGACTCTCTTGAAAGAAGAGCCGCAGTGGGGTGTTTAAATTCATTTTTAGTGATTTTCCTGCTGTGGGGGAGTTGAGTCTGTGCCCAGAGCTGGGAGCAGGGGGATGCTGGAGAGGAGAAGGATCCAGGGAGAGCTTCCAGCACATTCCAGAGCCTGGAGGGGCTCCAGGAGAGCTGCAGAGGGACTGGGGACAAGGGATGGACAGGACACAGGGAGTGGCTCCCAGTGCCAGAGGGCAGCCATGGATGGGATCTTGGCCATGAGGAATTCCTGGCTGGGCTGGAATTGCCAGAGCAGCTGGATCCCTGGAATGTCCAAGGCCAGGCTGGACACTGGGACAGTGCCCGGTGCCCCTGCCATGGCCAGGCTGATCTGTAAGGCCCTTTCCATCCCAAACCCCGAGTGCAGGGATGAATTCCCTGGATAACCCCTGCTCCTTGGCAGGCTGTACCAGCTCTCCAAGGCGGGGAAGCTCTGCGTGCCAGCCATGAACGTCAACGACTCGGTCACCAAGCAGAAGTTTGACAACCTCTACTGCTGCCGGGAGTCCATCCTGGACGGGTGAGGGGCATCCCACGGGAATGGGGACGGATCCCCAAGGGGAATGGGGAGGAATCCCCATGGGGAATGGGGAGGGATTGCCATGGGGAATGGGGAGGGATCCCCACAGGGAATGGGGAGGGATTCCCACTGGGAATGGGGAGGGATTCCCATGGGAATGTCCAAGGCCAGGCTGGACACTGGGACAGTGCCCGGTGCCCCTGCCATGGCCAGGCTGATCTGTAAGGCCCTTTCCATCCCAAACCCCGAGTGCAGGGATGAATTCCCTGGATAACCCCTGCTCCTTGGCAGGCTGTACCAGCTCTCCAAGGCGGGGAAGCTCTGCGTGCCAGCCATGAACGTCAACGACTCGGTCACCAAGCAGAAGTTTGACAACCTCTACTGCTGCCGGGAGTCCATCCTGGACGGGTGAGGGGCATCCCACGGGAATGGGGACGGATCCCCAAGGGGAATGGGGAGGAATCCCCACGGGGAATGGGGAGGGATTGCCATGGGGAATGGGGAGGGATTGCCATGGGGAATGGGGAGGGATCCCCATGGGGAATGGAGAGAGGGATCCCACGGGGAATTGGGAGGGATTCCCACGGGGAATGGAGTGGGGAATAGGGAGGGATTCCCACTGGGAACGGGGAGGGATTTCCACTGGGAACGGGGAGGGATCCCCACTGGGAATGGGGAGGGATTCCCACGGGGAATGGAGTGGGGAATAGGGAGGAATTCCCATGGGGAACAGGGAGGAATCCCCACAGGGAATGGGGAGGAATTCCCATGGGGAACGGGGAGGAATTCCCATGGGGAATGGGAAGGAATGCCCATGGGGAACGGGGAGGAATGGCCACAGGGAACAGGGAGGAATGCCCACAGGGAATAGGGAGGGATTCCCACTGGGAATGGAGAGGAATGCCCATAGGGAATAGGAAGGAATTCCCATGGGGAGCAGGGAGGAATTCCCATGGGGAATAGGGAGGAATGCCCACAGGGAAGGGGAAGGAATCCCCACAGGGAATGGGGAGGAATTCCTACAGGGAACAGGGAGGAATTCCCACGGGGCTCTGCTCTGCTGCCATTCGGATCATCTCAGCTCAGTTCGTGTGTCAGAGGAGAATGAAATCCTTCCCTACCTCTGGTGCATGTCAGAATTCCTGTCCTGTCCCTCTCCCCTTTGGATAAAATCCCCCTGTGTCCCATGTGTGTCCCTCTATCCCTTTTTTTCTCTCCAGCTCTTTTTTCCCTTTCTTTTCATGGAATTGGGTGTCCATGTCCCTCCAGCCCAAATTCCATCAGGGCTGAGTGAGGCTGGGACAGGTTTTATCCTTGTTGTGACATCGTTTGTGGCACAATCCATGAACAATCCGGGAATTTGGGGTGTGCAGCAGCCCCTTCCAAGGAACAGGGAGCAGGAATGGGAATAATGGGGGGGTGAAATATGGGAACAGAATTCCCAAAGCAGCTGGGGCTGCCCCTGCATCCCTGGCAGTGCCCAAGGCCAGGCTGGACACTGGGGCTGGAGCAGCCTGGGACACTGGGAGGTGTCCCTGGGATGGGATGGGATTTAAGGTCCTTTCCAACCCAAAAACTCCAGGGATTCCATGGAAACACCTTGGGGGCAAATTGGAATTCAGGTTCAGCCTGGTGCAGGAATTGAAGACAGTCAGAGAGCAGAGGTGCCTCAGAGCTGCTGTGGGTTTTAGCTGAATTTCCCTGGAAAAGGGAGGGAATTTCACCTTCCCTGCACTGCTAACCTATTTACTCCAGAGCTAAAAATAGCCTGGAATGTAGGACACGCTCAGGGAGGGAGCAGGAGGAAACCAGAGGAAGGGGGGGCTTCATTTGGGAAAAGCTCTGGGATTCTGGCAAGGAGTTCCCACTCCCCTGCTGCTCCTGGGGCTCTTCCTTGGGGGGGCACTTGGGGTTGACAATAAAAATTCAGATCAAAGGATTTTTGGAGAGGATTTTCAATATTTTGGGAGTGTCAGAAAAAAGGGTAAATGAATAAAAATCAACAAAAAAAGGGCTCCAAACCCAAATTCCATCCTCTTTGTTGGAAGAACAAAAGAACACCCCACCCTTCCAAAAGGAAAAGGGAGTTTTGAGGTGCTTTTGGGGTTTTCTCTTCCCCTGGAATTTCAGGGGTGCAGGATCCAGCTGTGGATCCATCCTTGGAGCAGCTCTTATTGCTGGGCTGGAATTCTGACCTTTAATTGGGATTTTTTTTCCCTTTTTCCTCAGCCTGAAGAGGACAACAGACATGATGTTCGGAGGGAAGCAGGTGGTGGTTTGTGGCTATGGGGAGGTAAGGGGCTCCATTTTCCCAATTTTCCCCCTTTTCCCACTGGGAATTCCATGTGTAAATCCTCAGCACAGCTTCCTCCACCCTCGGGTCTTTGCTCTGCACCTGCAGGACCCTCCAAACCTCAGGAGTTTGCCAAAAACTGAAAGTTTTCTTCATTTCTTTATTATTAAAGAGATGCCAAAGCTGAATGTTTTAAAAAATTACATTAAATATTCTGCATATCTTTAATATCTGGATATTGGCGTGCCCACATATTGATACAACACATATTTTAATATTATATTCAGTCTGATTTGTCTAAAATCAGAGGTTCTGCAGATATTCTGGGCATTCCAGTGTGGTCAAGAGAGAATTAATCTTGATTTATCCCTTCACCCACCCCCTCTCCAGATGGGAATATTCCTCTTTCCCCACTTTTTCTCAGGACCAGTTCACACCAGTTGCAGCGAGTGCTCTACTGGAATTTTTTTTCATGTCCAAGCAGCTGGAATGGCTCTGTTTTTCCTGCTGTAATCACATTTCTGGGAACATTGTAACCTGGATTCCCCGCGCTGGGCAAAGGTTAAAGCTCGTTAACCCTCCGAGGTTAATTACCCCTGAAGCGCAGCAAAGGCTGCGGGAGGAGCTTTCCCTGGATCTCCTGCAGTGGTGCATTCCAGAGCTGGGGAAGCTCGGGGGGCACTGACTGAGCGTGTCCCTTTGCAGGTGGGGAAGGGCTGCTGCGCCGCCCTCAAGGCCATGGGCTCCATCGTCTACGTCACCGAGATCGACCCCATCTGCGCCCTGCAGGCCTGGTAGGGCTGCCGCCTCCCTTCCCTGGAAACCTTCCCAAGGGGTCCCTGCACCCTCCTCTGGCCTGGGGGCCTCCCTAGGGCATCTCCTGGTTCAGCCCATCTGCCCTAAAGCATCTCCTGGTTTATCCCATCTGTCCTAAGGCATCTCCTGGTTCATCCCATCTGCCCTGAAACATCTCCTGGTTTATCCCATCCCAGGAAACAGCCCTGCCCTAGGGCATCTCCTGGTTCAGCCCATCCCAGGAAACAGCCCTGCCCTAAGGCATCTCCTGGTTCATCCCATCCCAGGAAACAGCCCTGCCCTAAGGCATCTCCTGGTTCAGCCCATCTGCCCTAAAACATCTCCTGGTTTGTCCCATCTGCCCTGAAACATCTCCTGGTTTGTCCCATCTGCCCTAGGGCATCTCCTGGTTTATCCCATCCCAGGAAACAGCCCTGCCCTGAAACTTCTCCCACTTTATCCCATCTGCCCTAAAACACCTCCTGGTTCATCCCATTTGCCCTAAAACATCTCCCAGTTTATCCCATCTGCCCTAAGGCATCTCCTGGTTCAGCCCATCCCAGGAAACAGTCCTGCCCTAAGGTATCTCCTGGTTTGTCCCATCTGCCCTAAAACATTTCCCAGTTTATCCCATCTGCCCTGAAACATCTCCTGGTTTATCCCATCTGCCCTAAGGCATCTCCTGGTTCAGCCCATCCCAGGAAACAGCCCTGCCCTAAAATGTCTCCTAGTTTATCCCATCTGCCCTAAAGCATCTCCTGGTGTATCCCATCCAGGAAACAGCCCTGCCCTAAAATGTCTCCTAGTTTATCCCATCTGCCCTAAAGCATCTCCTGGTTCATCCCATTTGCCCTAAAGCATCTCCCAGTTTATCCCATCTGCCTTAAAGCATCTCCTGGTTTATCCCATCCTATGCAAAGGGCCCTGCCCTAAAACATCTCCCAGTTTATCCCATCTGCCCTAAGGCATCTCCTGGTTCAGCCCATCCCAGGAAACAGCCCTGCCCTAAAGCATCTCCTGGTTCATCCCATTTGCCCTAAAGCATCTCCCAGTTTATCCCATCTGCCCTAAGGCATCTCCTGGTTCAGCCCATCCCAGGAAACAGCCCTGCCCTAAAGCATCTCCTGGTTCATCCCATTTGCCCTAAAGCATCTCCCAGTTTATCCCATCTGCCCTAAGGCATCTCCTGGTTCAGCCCATCCCAGGAAACAGCCCTGCCCTAAAGCATCTCCTGGTTCATCCCATTTGCCCTAAAGCATCTCCCAGTTTATCCCATCTGCCCTAAGGCATCTCCTGGTTCAGCCCATCCCAGGAAACAGCCCTGCCCTAAAGCATCTCCTGGTTCATCCCATTTGCCCTAAAGCATCTCCCAGTTTATCCCATCTGCCCTAAGGCATCTCCTGGTTCAGCCCATCCCAGGAAACAGCCCTGCCCTAAAACATCTCCTGGTTCATCCCATCTGCCCTAAAGCATCTCCCAGTTTATCCCATCTGCCTTAAAGCATCTCCTGGTTTATCCCATCCTATGCAAAGGGCCCTGCCCTAAAACATCTCCCAGTTTATCCCATCTGCCCTAAAACATCTCCCAGTTTATCCCATCCCACAGCAGTCAGGAGTCTGGGACATGGCTTACAGGGATTTTGGGCATGAGCTGCTCCCTGGCTCTCCCAGGGCTGTGCCCACACCTCACAGGAAACAGCCCTGCCCTAAGGCATCTCCTGGTTTGTCCCATCTGCCCTAACACATCTCCTGGTTTATCCCATCCCATTAAACAGGCCCCACCCTAAAACATCTCCCAGTTTATCCCATCTGCCCTAAAACATCTCCTGGTTTATCCCATCCAGAAAACAGTCCTGCCCTAAAACACCTCCTGGTTTATCCCATTTACCCTAAAGCATCTCCCAGTTTATCCCATCTGCCCTAAACAGTCCTGCCCTAAAACCCATCCTATGCAAAGGGCCCTGCCCTAAAACATCTCCCAGTTTATCCCATCTGCCCTAAAACATCTCCCAGTTTATCCCATCCCACAGCAGTCAGGAGTCTGGGACATGGCTTGCAGGGATTTTGGGCATGAGCTGCTCCCTGGCTCTCCCAGGGCTGTGCCCACACCTCACCCTGGGGGTGTTTGGGGTCCTGTGACCCCCAACCCCTCACCAGACACAGCTGGGTTGTGGATCCCAAAAACACCCAGAGCCCCCCTAGGCCCTCAGCCTGCTCCTCACCAGGTTGTTATGGTGAGAGGACTAACGAGTTCTAATTAGCAGAGCTGATGAACTTTTGGGCTGCTCTGTGACCTTCATCCATCCTCAGCTGGGAATTTCCAGCAATCCCTTCCCTGACCCTGCTCCAGGCAGCAGCAGCAGCACGTGGCCCTTCTCAGGAGGAGCTGGCAGTGGGGAAAAGCTCAGGAAATGGGGACATGCAGCAGAAAAAAATGATTTCTTTTTTTTAGTAGCTACAATTTCGCAGCTTGTGAGTGGCACAGGAAGGAGCTCTGGGGAGGATTGTCAACAAATCCCAAAAAAACCCACCCTGCCCTTGTTATCCCTGAGCTCACCTTGCTGGGGAGGGCAGGGCAGGCCTGCTGGGGCTCCGCACCTCTCAGGGTTCTGCAGGTGCCTAAATAAGGATTTTGGGGTGGTGAGAGGCACCCACAGCTTTGAGGTGTTTTTTAGGATGCTCTAAATCCATCCCAACCTGGATTCTGAGCAGATCCACAGCTCCTGGATGTTCCCTGCAGGAGAAAAGCTCTAAGAAGCCCATCAGGGTCAAGAATTGAGATTTGCAGATGAGAAGGCCTTGACAGGACATGGGAAAACCCCAAAATCCCTTCTCACTTCTCCTCACAAATGTCCCAGACCCTCCAGGACGACCCCAGAAACTCCCAGTGGCTCATCAGGAGGTTAAAACTGGGATGTGGGGTCACTTTGTGCCTGTTTTCCCTCCCAGCATGGACGGGTTCCGGCTGGTGAAGCTCAATGAAGTCATCAGGCAGGTCGACATCGTCATCACCTGCACAGGTACAGGGCCAGCGGGGTGGGACGTGGGAGCCACACCCCAAAAGGACCCCAGCCCGGGCCCGAGGGGACCCCAAAGGCAGGGCAGGACAGGGGATTTACCCAGGGCTGTGCTGCTGGCAGGGAACAAGAACGTGGTGACCAGGGAACATCTGGACAGGATGAAGAACAGCTGCATTGTCTGCAACATGGGGCACTCCAACACCGAGATCGACGTGGTGAGCGGGGCCAGCGGGCTCGGGGGGACATTTTGGGGGGACAGGGTTTGCAGTGAGGGTGCTGTGAGGAGACTGTTTTAGAGTGGTGGTGCTTTGGGGTGATGGTGTTTTGGGGTGATGGTGTTTTGGGGTGACAGGGTTCAGGGTAATGATATTTTAGGGTAATGATGTTTTGGGTGTTTGGGGTGACTGTTTTGGGGTGATGGTGTTTGGGGTTACAGTGTTTGAGGGTCATGGTTCTTTGGGGCAGCTCTTTTAGGGTCAGAGTGCTTTGGGATAATGATGTTTTGGGCTGACAGTGCTTTAGGGTGATGGTGTTTTGGGTGATGGTGCTTTGGGGCAATTACGTTTGGGGTGGTTGTGCTTTGAGTGACGCTGTTTGGGGTGATGGACTTTTGGGCTAACAGTGTTTGGACTGGTGGTGTTTTGGGGAGGTGGTGTTTGGAGTGACTGTTTTGGGGTGATGGTGTTTCAGACTGACAGCATTTTGGGCTGACTGCTCTGGGATCGTGGTGTTTTAGGGTGATGGTGCTTTGGGGTTACAGTGTTTTAGGGTGATGGTTCTTTGGGGCAGTGGTGTTTGGGATGATGGTGCTTTGGGACAACTCTTTTAGGGGTCTGGTTCTTTGGGATAATGGTGTTTTGGGCTGACAGGATGAAGGTGTTTTGAGGTGATGGCGTTTTGGGGCAGTGGTGTTTGGGGTGGTTGTGCTTTGAGTGACACTGTTTGGGGTGATGGAGTTTTGGGGCAGTGGTTGTGCTTTGAGTGACACTCTTTGGGGTGATGGAGTTTTGAGGTGATGGAGTTTTGGGGCAGTGGTGTTTGGGGTGGTTGTGCTTTGGTGACACTGTTTGGGGTGATGGTGGATCCTCCTCACCAGCTCCTGGACAGTCACGGTGCAGCTCTGATGTGCTGAGCTCACAGAAACAGCTCAGCCCGTGAACCACGGAGGTGTCACTGGGCTGGGATCCAGGGGGACAATCCCGGGGCCCTGGCAGGGGTCGCTGGGATCCAGGGGGACAATCCCGGGGCCCTGGCAGGGGTCGCTGGGATCCAGGGGGACAATCCCGGGGCCCTGGCAGGGGTCGCTGCCTCCTCCCTGCCCGTTGCTGAGGCTCAGCCCAGCCCTGGTGCTGCTGTGACGTTTCCCTTTTCCAGGCCAGCCTGCGCACGCCCGAGCTGACCTGGGAGCGGGTGAGGTCCCAGGTGGATCACGTCATCTGGCCCGACGGGAAGAGGATCGTGCTGCTGGCAGAGGTGAGGGAGCAGCAGCTGCAGCTCAGGGCCCTGGGCAGGGTGCAGTTTGGCTCAGGGAATCGTGGAATCGCAGAACGATTGAGGTTGGAAAACACCTCTGAGTCCATCCAGTCTAGCCATTCCCAGCCCTGCCAAAGCCACCCAAGTGCCACATCCACAGGGCTGTTAAATCCCCCCAGGAATGGGGACTCCACCCCTGCCCTGGGCAGCTCATTCCAATGCCTGACAACCTTTCCCTGGAGAAATTTTCCCTAAAATCCCCCAGCCCCTCCCCTGGCCCAGCCTGAGGCCGTTCCCTCTCCTCCTGTCCCTGTTCCCTGGAGCACAGCCCGACCCCCCCGGCTGTCCCCTCCTGGCAGGGACTTGTGCAGAGCCACAAGGGCCCCCCTGAGTTCCTGGGATGAAGAAAAGCTCCCCTGTTTTAATTCATCCCACTCCAGGGTGTCTTCCACAGGGAGATTTCCACTTCCTAAGGGCAGCCACACCTCAGGGCTCAGTGCAGGTGACACAACAGGGACACATTGCTCCAGTGGTTCCTGTCCCTCCTGTGGGGTGACAGACTGGGTTTGGTGCCCTGTTAACAACCAGGTTCTGCTTCCCAGGGCCGCCTGCTGAACCTGAGCTGCTCCACCGTGCCCACCTTTGTCCTGTCCATCACGGCCACCACCCAGGTGAGGGGGCTTGGGCTGCTCTGGGGGCAGGCCCCGCTCTGAGGGACAGCAGCCCCTGACCCCCGTGTCCTCTCTGCAGGCCCTGGCTCTGATAGAGCTGTACAATGCTCCCGAGGGCCGCTACAAGCAGGACGTGTACTTGCTGCCTAAAAAAATGGGTAACAACAGTCCCCATGCCTTCTGCTCATGGGCTGAACGGCTGGGAGGTGGCCCTGGGCCAGGCTGGGTCACTGTCACAGCTGGGAGGTGGCCCTGGGCCCAGCTCAGGGGCTTCCAGCAGCTCTTCCCTCCAGCCCTGGGTCCAGCTGCTCTGCTGTCCCACCTGTGGGGAGCAGGGGGTGCCTCCCAGAGCAGGGGCTGTCCCGTGGGGCCTCACCCCTGCCAGCAGCTCCCCCAGCAGAGCCCCCTCCTGAGCACACGGCCACCCTGGGCACGCTTGGGCAGAATGGGCTTTTTGGTGGGAATTGGGGTGTTTGAGGCGGGGCTGGCTCATCCTGGTCTTGGGGTGAGGTGTCGCCTACCAGAGATGCCAGGTGGGTTGTGCCTCAGCCCGGGGCTCTGGTTGTGGCCTCCCTTCCCTGAGGCCTGGCCTCCTTTCCCTGCCCCAGACGAGTACGTGGCCAGCCTGCACCTGCCCACGTTCGACGCGCACCTGACGGAGCTGACGGACGAGCAGGCCAAGTACCTGGGGCTCAACAAGAACGGACCCTTCAAGCCCAACTACTACAGGTGCCCTCCAGCCCTGTCCCCTCCCTGTCCCTCCCAGCCCTGTCCCTCCCAGCCCTGTCCCCTCCCTGTCCCTCCCAGCCCTGTCCCCTCCCTGTCCCCTCCAGCCCTGTCCCTTCCCGGTGCCCTCCCAGCCCTGTCCCCTCCCGGTGCCCTCCAGCCCTCTGCTCCTGCCCCGGCCTGGGTGACACCTGTGGGGGCAGAGGGGACAGGGTTTAACCCGCCCGTCCCGAGGCGATTCCGAGGGCTCTCGGCTCAGTCCCGGTGCCACAGCAGGAAGGGGATGGCGCACTTGGAGCCGTGACAGGAGCTCTTGGCAGGACAGGAGCCCTTTGTGGTGGCAGCAGCTGTCACCCAGACGTGGCAGATGCCAGCGCGATGCCACCGGCTCGGTGGCAGCTTTATTTTTGAAGTTTGACGGAGGATGAGGTGGCACAGAGCAGCCTTGGGCCCAGCTCCCACGGGCTCAGCTCCACGGCTCCTTCCGAAGCACGGGCTGGGCAGATCCCCAAAATAATAATAATTTTCAGTAGGAGCCCTGGATCGCTTCCCTTTCCACATTTTTTAGTCAGCACTGCCATGGATTTCCACTGTGAAAATGGAATGGCTTTGCACGAAAGTGGATCTGCTTGGGAGGGTGAAGCCCAGATCCTTTTTCTGCAGGAAAAGGGATTTTCTTGGCTGGCAGAGAGCACCAGAACACTCCCGGTTTGGGGATTGCTGGGTTTTCCCAGATCCTGAGCTTTTTTTCCTTGCAAAATCCTGGTGCTTCCTTGTGGCTGTGGAGGAATTCCCTCTGGTTCAGTTCTCTGTCCCTGGTTTTGGTGCCTGGCATGGCCCAGCTTTGTTGGGAGCGAGGTTTGTCCCTGGTTTTGGTGCCTGGCATGGCCCAGCCTTGTGGGGAGTGAGGTTTGTCCCTGGTTTTGGTGCCTGGCATGGCCCTGCCCTATTGGGAGCGAGGTTTGTCCCTGGTTTTGGTGCCTGGCATGGCCCTGGCTTGTTGGGAGTGAGGTTTATCCCTGGTTTTGGTGCCTGGCATGGCCCTGCCCTATTGGGAGCGAGGTTTGTCCCTGGTTTGGCGTCTGGCATGGCCCATCCTTGTTGGGAGCGAGGTTTGTCCCTGGTTTTGGTGCCTGGCATGGTCCAGCCTTGTGGGGAGCGAGGTTTGTCCCTGGTTTTGGTGCCTGGCATGGCCCAGCCTTGTTGGCAGCGAGGTTTGTCCTGGAGAGGTCGGGATCCTTTGAGGGTCTCAGGGAATTCCCTGCCCTGAGGGGGAGCCACGACCCCTCCAACCTCCCGTGGACCCCTTGGAGGCAGGGAGGACCGAGTCCCTTCCTCAGCCATTTCTGTCCTCGGCGTCTCCCCCTCCCAAAATCCACCGCGGTGATGCCGGGGCAGCTTCTGCTCCCTTCCCCGCTCACCGAAGCCCCGTTTTTCCGTCTTTTCCCAGATACTGAGTTCCCGCCGCCGCGTCCCGGAGAATCGCGAGGAACTGCGACAACACCCGAGTCTTTCTCAACTGCTGTACAGGATGAAACCGCGCAAGCTTCCCACGCTAGAGCCGGGCTTGCTGCCATAGTTGACAGTGTGTTTTAGGTTATTTATTTATTAAATTAGGATACCGTTCGTGTGGCCTCTGCCACTGGTGTTCGTCCTGCCGCGGGACTGGGAGACGCTGGATTTTCTTTCCGTTCCTTTCATTTTTCTCTTTGGGTTCGTTCTTTTCCGGGGCTGGGAGGACGGGGAAGGCGTGGAGGAAGCTGCTGGAATCGAGCCGTGGAATAGTCCCTTATCCCCGCTCTCCCTGCGCACGGCGGGGCCCGGCCTGGGAATCGCTTTTGGTTTCCTCCGCGCCCCAGCGCTTCTCCGGCGGTTCGACGGAGCCAAGATCCTCCTTGGCTCCGGGCGCTGGAGCCGCCTCGGGAATGTGGCTGGAGAAGCCTCTCCGTGTGCCCTGGAAGTGCCCGGGGCCGTGCCCAGCCGGGGAACCTCGCCTTAGCCCGGAGCTGCGCCCAGGGCTCGGCGCCGCTCCCCTGGCCGCAGCCCCGCGGCATTTTCCTGCTGCTGTCGTTCCGAGTGCCAACCTCTCCGGATCAACCAAAGTCGCGTTCCCGGCGGGGCCGGGGCAGCCCCGCCCGCCCGCCGATGCTGCTGCCGCGCCCGGCGGAGCTCGCCGGCCGCCCGGCTGGGAGGACCCGCGTCCTCCTCCAGCTGAATTTCGGTCCTCGTTGGAAACGTTTGGAGTTTTTATTTTCTGGTCATGTTTGTATGAATCTGGAATTCCCCTTGGGAATGTATGAGACGTCCTCCGGAGCGACCCCCACGGATTCTGTGCGAGGGGAGAGTTCGGCATCACCAAAACCCTCTGGTCGCCTCGACGTGTCGGAGCTGATGGAGAATAAATTTGCCAGAGTTCCCTGTTTTATCCCAAGATGTCCCACCTGAGCACAGGACAGCGTGACCCTTAGCAAGGCGACTTCCCAGGTCACTTCTGTCCCTCACGTGGAGAGCGTGATCCTTCTGAAACAAAACTGCCCAGCCCCGTGAGCACAGAAGCCTCTGTCCTCCCTGTTGGTTCCCGAGTCTCCCATCGGCTGCAGATCCGTGTTGTGTCCTCCTGGGCTTCTTTGCCATCATGGAGAACTCTTTTGTGGCAGCTCGTTCACGCACAAGGAAGGGAAAACAGGAATGGCAGCCTCAAGTCCTTCCCACAGCTCTCCAGAGATTTGGAGGCAGGTTGGCCACAAGTCGCTCATCTCCAGAGCTAACGTTCCCATGTGCCGGCTTATTCCAAGTTTCTCTTTGAAATCTCTCAAAATCAGGAAGGAAAACCTTGAGAAGAGCTTGGGGAAACCTTGAAGAGACCTTGGGAAGGCGTCAGGGCTTTCAGGAGGCCTTGAGGAGACCTTCAGGCTTTGAGAAGCTTCCAGTAGACTGATCTCTAACCACAGACTCGAAATGATCTCTGCTCGTTCATTTTACCCAGATGCTGAGAATTTCTGGGAAGGATCCCCTGAGCTGTTTGAAACATCACAGCCAGGAGTTCTCCCCGAGCTGGATCCTGGTCTGTGTGAGCCCCTGCTGTTCCCTGGGAGCTGCTCCTGGCCCAGGTGAGCCGTGGGGTCACTGGGGCAGAGCAGCTCTGGGAAGAGCAGGAATCCCATCCCAACCCAAGCACAGCCACTTCCCCCTGGAAAAGCCCCTCTCATCCCCAGAGCCGTGTCCCACCCTGTGCCTGCTCTGCACAGCCCCAGATCCCTTGGTGCCCAGTTTTATCTTCCAGGTAGTTAGGAAGGGGAAAAAAAATAAATAAATATATATATATATATTACTACTGAAATCCCAACTGGCTTTTCCCACCTCGATTTTTAAAGCTCTTCTCCATGTTCTGCTTCTCCTGTAAAAGCTTTTTGGCTTGCTTGGCTTTTTTCCTAATCAACCTGGAATCATATCTATGATCATCTCTAAATTAAACGTGTAATGGGGTTTGGTTTCTTTCATCTTTTTTTTTTTTTTTTAATGTAACACATTTTTCAAGACTTAGGAAAAAGGAGATTTTAGGTAACACCAGCAAAATCGCATAAAGGAAATTAATTTTGTTCTGAACTTTAGAGATAATAATAAGACAAAACTCGTCATCAGCAGCGAGGAAACGAAAACGTCGCAACCGTAACATTTCAGAAGGATGTTTTAAATATTAATGTCTGAGTGATTGTATTAGATCAGCAATAAAGACTCTGTAATCTCAAAACACAAATAAAACATTGGAAAACTCAGCCTCTCCCGAGCATCCGCGGGGTCAGACCGGGATTTTGGGGGGGAAAAGGAGGGCTCGGGGATGTGGTGGGATGGGGGGGGGGGCTGTCCCCTGAGCTCCTGCTGCTTCCAGACAGTTCCAGCGGGGGGAGCGGCTCCGGGGCCGCGTCCTTGGGGCAGCCGGAGCTGTTTGGGCTGCTGTGTCCTTGGAAGCGGCGCGGGAGCGATCCCGGTGCCGTTATGGGCTCCGGGGCAATCCCGTTATGGGCTCCGGAGCAATCCCGTTATCGGCTCCGGGGCAATCCCGTTATCGGCAGAGCCGCCCACGCTGCCGCGGCGGCCGCCGAGGGAAATTCCGCCCCAAACCCTTGGGGTCTCCAGCCTCGCAGAGGCTCTGAAGGGATGCGGGACGTGAGGGACACCGAGGTCGGGCACCCGGCGCCTCCCCGGCCACAAACCTGCAGAGTCACCCCAAAAACAACCGCCCCCCCCTTTACTGGGTGTGGGAATGGAAACCCTGCTCCAGGGCCCCGGGAGCTGCCTGGCACCAGAACGGGGACGCCGGGCTGTGGACAGCCCGAGCGGCCGGGTGCTTCTGGGGGTGTCTTGGGGACGGGGACCTTCGGCCCTGCCTGTGCCGGGGGGGCTGCAGCCCCACGGGTGCCCCCGGCCCCTCCATGGCCACCCCCTCGGTACCCACGGGCACCGCCGGCCCCTGCCCCGCTGCCCCCTGCAGGGACACCCCACACCCCCACGGCAGCGTTCTGTATCCCAGCACTCCAAGGACACCCTACAGATCCTCCTTCCCGAGCATTCCCTGCTCCCAACACCCCAGGGACCCCCCATAACTCCGCAGTATCCCCTGTTCCCAGCACCCCAGGGACCCCCCATAACTCCCCAGCATTCCCTGCTCCCAGCACCCCAGGGACCCCCCATAACTCCCCAGCATTCCCTGCTCCCAGCACCCCAGGGACCCCCCATAACTCCCCAGCATTCCCTGCTCCCAGCACCCCAGGGACCCCCCATAACTCCCCAGCATTCCCTGCTCCCAGCACCCCAGGGACCCCCCATAACTCCCCAGCATTCCCTGCTCCCAGCACCCCAGGGACCCCCCATAACTCCCCAGCATTCCCTGTGTCCCCAGCCCCCCAGGGACCCCCCTGTGTCCCCAGCCCTCCCATCCCGAGGGACCCCCGTGTCCCCCCACTCCCTCCGCCGTTACCCCGGCCCCGCCCCATCCCGCTCCGGACCAATGGCGATGCGGGGGTGTGTCCTGAGACCACGCCCCCGATCCCGGCGGACCAATGGGCGGGGCGGGGCGGGGCCGGGCCCGGCCCCCACGTGCTGGCGGCGGCCGCGGGATGGAGGCGGCGGGAGGCGGCGGAGCCCCGGGCCCGGGCAGGGCCCGCCCGGGACAGCCCCAACCCCAACCCCAACCCCAGACACAACCCCAGATCCAGCCACAGCCGCAGCCCAAGGGCCGGGAGCTCTTCAGGAGCCAGCGCAAGGAGTCCGAGGTAAGAGCGCGGAGCTCGGTGCCGGCGCCCCCCGGGCTCCGCCGGGACCGGCTGCGGCGTAGGGGGTCCCTGCTCCGGGGCTGGGGCTCCTGCGGTAGGAGCCTTATCCAGGACTGGGGGAGCTCCCGGTCTTGGGGGTGCTCCCTGCCCCAAACCGGACGCTTTACGGGGGTGGCTTCAGCGTCCTGCGATGCCCAGCCCGGAGCGGGAGTCCCCGGGGGCGCTCCGCGGCACTGCCAGCTCCCCGCTCCACGCCCAGACCCAGCTGCAGAGTTTTGGGGTGCTGCACCTCCCAGCCCCACGCCCAGAGCCGGCAGCAGGGTTTTGGGGTCCCACCTGGGCCCTGGGCTCCCCCACACTCTGCAGGCTCCCCTTTGCCCCTCACCAAGGTCCGGGTGCCGCTGTCCCCTCCTGCCCCGATAACCCCGGGGCACGGGGGAACCCCCAAACCCCGCTGGGCTGCCCTGCCCCAGCTGCGCCCGTGCGGCTTCCAGGCCGGGGAAGCAGGACCGGGATCGGGTCACCAGGATCCCACTGGGATCTGGTGTCCCCGGCCACCGTACAGCCACCCTTGGGGCTCCCTAACCCCGGAAGGGTCCCTGGGAACGGTGTGCAAGCCGTGCCCCCAACTCGTGAATTTGGGGTTTGCTTTTCTCGCCTGGCTCGGTCTCGCAGAGCGGATTAGGGCTGCAGAAATTCCTCCCCGGCTTTGAGAGCCCGGGCCGGGCGGCAGAAATGGGCTGAGGAACCAGCCGGGCTCACCCCGGGGCCGCGCATCCTCCTGCCTCATCAATATTAATCGCCGCGGTGCGCATCAGTTCCAGCCCGGCTGCCGAGGAGGGACGCTGAGACTCGGAACGGGCAATTATGTTAATTTCGTTGATTACCCTTTCACGGGTTCCCTTACCCGGGGCAGGGCGGCGCGGTGCCGGCCTGGGGTCGTCTGGCTGCGGCTGCCTGCTCGCTGCCCCGCCGGAATCCTCCGGCGAAGTTTCATGCTCCAGTTCCTCATCCGCAGGGGAGGAGGGGGAGATCAGAACGGCAAAGCCCGGCCCCGAGAGCTGTCAGATCTGCTGCGGAGCCCAGGGATCCGCAGCATCCTCCCGCGGGCTTTTGCTTTGAACCAGCCCCGGGGTTTGTTTTTAGGGAGTGCGGGGCTCTGAAATGCATCAAACGTTCAGCGGCGTTTTGTGCCGTGCCTTTGCTTTCCCTGGGATTTGAGAAATGCTGTTTTTTACACACGGCTCCCACATTTCCGCTGCGCTTTAAGCGGCCCCGCACGGACTCGCCGCTCCAGCCCGGGAGATCCATCCCTGCGAGCGCTGCTCCGGCGGCTGGAGCAGCTTTGGCGCAAAGGCTGCGAGCGCTGGCAGCCATCCCGCATCCCAAAATATCCCCAGGGATGTGCCAGCCCCCTCCTAACCCCATCCCGCTCTCCGCAGGGCTCCGTGGATTGTCCCAACCTGGAATTCGAGTACGGGGATGCCGACGGCCACGGCGCTGAGCTGGCAGGTGAAGCAGCCTTTGGGTGCCGCGTTGTTATTTACAGGTGCCCGGCAGGCAGGGAAAATGAAAATCCCTCCGGGATGGGGGGGATGGACACTCAGTGGCGCCGTCCCTGCAGTGACAGCAAGCGGGGTTTGTTATTTCAGAGCCACTCGCTCCCTGGGGACGCAGAAGGGACGCGCGGGGACACGGGGACTGCCCCGCGCTCCCCAGGGCACAGCGCGGGGGTGGCAGGAGGGCGGAGTGTCCGGTGACAGAGCCAGGCGGGAGGTGGCACCCTTTATCGGGCGGGTGTGTCCTTGTCGCCTGTGTCCCCAGCTGCCTCTGCTCCCTAACCCCCGGTGCCGAGCGTGGCCGGAGAAAATGGGGTTATTTTTAGCTCCGCGTATCTCAGCTGCACACGCTGGCCTGGCGAAAACACATTTCCTCCGCAAGGGATCCTTCCTCCTTCCCTGCAGGATCACTTCAGTCCTCCGTGGTGCTGCTCAGCACCTCAGGACTGTAGGGATTCTGTGGGAGCAGGTAGGAATTCTGTGGGAACAGGCAGGAATTACAAAGAGCAGGTGCAACATCGTGTCCCTCCCAAGTCCAGCCCTTATTTGCAGGACCCAAAATGTCCGAGCTGCTGGCTGGGGGATCGGTGCAGGTCCTGCCTGGGTGTTGCTGCATTCCCTTCATTCCCAAACTGCTTAAGTGAGACTCAAAACGTCTCCTCAAAAACCCCAGTGAAATTACAAGTGCAGCTGGAGCAGGAGCTGGGAGCAGCCCAGCCGGGACACGGGGATGAAGGGGCTGAGCTTGGTGGCATTGGGTGGCCACAAGGTGCCCTTGGAGCTGCAGGAGGGCTCAGGGACCAGTTTGGGTCTCTGTCCCCTGTCTGCCTGGGTGCCAGGGATGCTTCCCAAGGAATTTGGGAATGAGGAGGAGGGTGAAGGCCCTCCATGTCCCTGCTGATCCCTGTCTCCACCAGAGCTGTACAGCTACACCGAGGAGCCTGAGCTGAGCCACAACAGGAGATGCTTCGAGGAGGATTTTCACACCCAAGGTACCAGCTCTGGGCTCAGCAGCCCTGGCTCGGGGCAAGAGCAGGACCCCCAGGGAATCACTCAGGGACTCGTGTCCCTTTGCAGTGCCGGACAGGAGGTGGCTGGAGCTGGACAGGGCTCAGCAGAAGGCCTACGTCATGCGCCTGCTGGATGGGCTGGAGGTGGTCAACAGGGACAAGAGGCTCAGAGTAGCACGGGCCATCCTGTACCTGGCACAGGGTAAGGACACGTCCCCTGTGGCCGGATGTGGCCTCGGATCTGCTGCCGTGGGGCTTTGGGAGAAGTCTTTCTTGGGGTTGTGCCAGGTTGTGAAGTGAAGCTCCTGTCTGGGGTGGTCCTGTGGACTCCAGGGGTTCAAAGGCAGATCCTCCCTCACCAGTGTTTCTCTCTGGGGCCTCTGCAGGTGTCTTTGGGGACTGTGATAATGAAGGTGATGTCCTGCACTGGTCTCGGCACAACAGCTTCCTCCTGTACCAGCTGGGAACCTTCTCTGCCTTCCTGGAGCTTCTCAACATGGAGATTGAGTGAGAGGACTGCCCACCTCTCCCTCCTTGTCCTCTTCTTCACTGCATTCTTTCTTCTCACCCCTCCACTTCTTCGACTCGATGACCTTGGAGGTCTTTCCCAACCAGAATGATTCTGTGATTCTCTGCTTTCTCTCCTTTTCTTCCATTCAGTTTGCTCTCCTCCTCTTCATCTTCTTCCTCCCCACTTTCCTCACCTTCTTCTTCCATCCTCCTCTGTCTCTTCTACCTCCACTTTCGCCTCATCTTCTCACCTTCCTATGGAGATTGAGTGAGAGGACTGCCCACCTCTCCCTCCTTGTCCTCTTCTTCACTGCATTCTTTCTTCTCGCCCCTCCACTTCTTCAACTCCATGACCTTGGAGGTCTTTCCCAACCAGAATGATTCTGTGATTCTCTGCTTTCTCTCCTTTTCTTCCATTCAGTTTGCTCTCCTCCTCTTCATCTTCTTCCTCCCCACTTTCCTCACCTTCTTCTTCCATCCTCTTTCTCTTCTACCTCCACTTTCTCCTCATCTTCTCACCTTCCCCCTTTTCATCTTATTTCTCCTCACCCTTTTCCTCTTCCTCTTTTTTCTTCTCATCCTCCTGCTCCTCCTCTTCATTTTTCTCCTCATCCTTCTCACCTTCCTCCTTTTCATCTTCCTTCTCCCCATCTTCCTCGCCCTTTTCTCCTCATCCTCCTCCTTTTCATCTTCTTTCACCCCATCCTCCTCACACTCTTCTTCAACCCTCTTCACCCTCCTCTTCATCCTCTTCCCCCCATCCTCCTCCTCCTCCCTGGGAGGTGCCACAGCCGTGTCACATGCCCCGGTGTGGCATTCCCAGTGTCTGGCTGGGGATGAGGGGGCTGGCTCTGAGCTGGTCCCTCTCCTGCAGGAACAGCCAGGCCTGCAGCAGCGCCCTGAGGAAGCCAGCCATCTCCCTGGCCGACAGCACGGAGCTCAGGTACCCCTCGGTGCTGGGAGGGTGTGGGACACCTCTGGGGACAGAGTGGCCTCACACCTGCCTGCTGTGCTGTGCTGTGCTGTCCCGGCAGGGTGCTGCTCAGTGTCATGTACCTGATGGTGGAGAACATCCGTGTGGAGCAGGAGACGGATCCCCCCGAGTGGAAAACCTGCCGGGAGACCTTCAGGATGGAGCTGAGTGAGCCCCAAGTTCACTGTGCCCTGTGGAGGTCCCTTTGTCGTGCTGGACCAGCGGGGAGAGCTCAGGGATGGGGGATCAGCTCTGACCCAGTCCTGGTCCCTTCTGCTCAGGTTTCCCTGTGCACACTGAGGAGCCCTTTGCTCTGCTGCTCTTCACGATGGTCACCAAGTTCTGCAGCGGCCACGCTCCACACTTCCCCATGAAGAAGGTCCTGCTCCTGCTCTGGAAGGTGCTCCTGGTGAGTGCAAACCCTTCCTTGCTGCAGAAATTCTGATTCTGGAACAGTGCTGCTGCAGCCTGGAGGTTCCCCACCATTCAACCCAACCATGATGGGGTCATTTAGGATGGCACCAGGAGGTGACACAAGGAAACAGTTCCTTCTGGGATGAGTGGGCCGAGGACGTGGGGTGGGGGAGGAATCTGGAGAACGAACCAGCTTCGTGGTGCCTTCACCTCGGCTCTCCCTGCTGATGGCCCCAGCTGGGAGCTGCCCTGGAGGGCTGGGTGCTCCGTGGGTGTCCCATGTGTGCTCCGTGTGTGTCCCGTGTGTGTCCTGTGTGTGCTCCATGTGTGTAGCTTCGTGGTGCCTTCACCTCGGCTCTCCCTGCTGATGGCCCCAGCTGGGAGCTGCCCTGGAGGGCTGGGTGCTCCGTGTGTGTCCCGTGTGTGTCCTGTGTGTGCTCCATGTGTGTTCCGTGTGTGCCCCGTGTGTGTCCCGTGTGTGTCCCGTGGGTGCTCCATGTGTGTCCCGGGGATGCTCTGTGTGTGTCCCATGTGTGCTCCGTGGGTGCCCCGTGGGTGCTCCGTGTGTGCCCCGTGTGTGTCCCATGGGTGCTCCGTGTGTGTTCCGTGTGTGCTCCGTGTGTGTCCCGTGTGTGTCCCGTGTGTGCTCCGTGTGTGTCCCGTGGGTGCTCCGTGTGTGTCCCGTGTGTGCTCCATGGGTGCTCCGTGTGTGCTCCGTGTGTGTCCCGTGTGTGTCCCTTGTGTGTCCCATGTGTGCCCTGTGGGTGCTCCGTGGGTGCTCCGTGTGTGTCCCATGTGTGTCCCATGTGTGTCCCGTGTGTGTCCCGGGGGTGCTCCGTGTGTGTCCCGTGTGTGCCCCGTGTGTGCCCCGTGTGTGCCCCGTGTGTGCCCCGTGTGTGCCCCGTGTGTGCCCCGTGTGTGCCCCGTGTGTGCCCCGTGTGTGCCCCGTGTGTGCCCCGTGTGTGCCCCGTGTGTGCCCCGTGTGTGCCCCGTGTGTGCCCCGTGTGTGCCCCGTGTGTGCCCCGTGTGTGCCCCGTGTGTGTCCCGTGTGTGCTCCGTGTG
Source organism: Onychostruthus taczanowskii (assembly GCF_017590055.1). Taxonomy (NCBI): domain Eukaryota; kingdom Metazoa; phylum Chordata; class Aves; order Passeriformes; family Passeridae; genus Onychostruthus; species Onychostruthus taczanowskii. Next base: position 935,934 of record NW_024499062.1, on the reverse strand, counting down.
TGCCCCGTGTGTGTCCCATGTGTGTTCCGTGTGTGTTCCGTGTGTGCTCCGTGTGTGTCCCGGGGGTGTCCCGTGTGTGTCCCGTGGGTGTCCCGTGGGTGCTCCGTGCTCTCCCCTCTCTGTCCCCAGTTCACGCTGGGCGGGTTCGAGGCGCTGCAGGCCATGAAGGTGCGGCGGCGGGAGGAGCTGGGGCTGCCGCCCCTGCCCGAGGACAGCATCCAGGTGGTGCGGGGGATGCGTGCGGCCTCCCCGCCCACCTACGCCATCGAGCTGGTGGAGCAGCAGCAGCAGCAGCAGCAGCAGCAGCAGCCGCAGCAGCAGAAGCGGAGCCACCGCAGCCGCAGGGTGAGAGCGGGACCGTCCTCCCGGGCCGGGCCGGGTTTCGGCAGCACCGGCAGGAGGAGCCAGGAGTGCTCGTGGTTGTGGTTCCCTTTCCCCCCGAGTTTTCCAGTTCTAGGCTTAAGGAGTTGTTTGGGTTGGAAGGGACCTTGAGGACCATCCAGTTCCAAATGACACCGTTCATTAGATCAGGTTTCTCACAGCTCCAGCCAAGCTGGCCTTGGACACTGCCAGGGATCCAGGGGCAGCCACAGCTGCTCTGGGAATTCCAGCCCAACCCCTCCCCACCCTCCCAGCCAGGAATTCCTCATTCCCAAGATCCCATCCATCCCTGCCCTATGTCCTGTCCCTGCAGGCCTTGTCCCCAGTCCCTCTGCAGCTCTCCTGGAGCCCCTTTGAGCCCTGGCAGGGGCTCTGAGCTCTCCCTGGACCCTTCTCCTCTCCAGGTGAGCACCCCCAGCTCTCCCAGCCTGGATCCCTGGGAGCTGAGGGGCTCCAGCCCTGGAGCAGCTCCAGGGTCTCCTCTGGGCTCTCTCCAGCAGCTCCAGGTGCTGCTGCTGTGCCCAGGGCTGGGGCAGCTCTGCAGGTGGGTCTCACCTGAGCACAGGGACAGGATCCCTCTCCCATGGTGCCCATGCTGGGGGGATTTTGGGCTCTCAGTACATGTGGCCAGAGCATGTTCAGTTTTTCATCCACCAATTTCAACGGCAACAGATCAGCCCCATGGGGTGCTTGATCCAGAGGCAGCCAGAGGACATCCTGACCTTATGGCAAAGGGCTGATAAGCACCAGGGAGCAAACTGCTCACAGCAAGTTCTTTTTTTAGCTCTGCTCTTGGAGTTGCTGTGTTGTGTTCTGAGGATGGAAATGCCTTTTGCTAAGGAAGAGATGTCAGATGGAAACCCCAAAAGTTAAGGTGAAAAACGGGGTCGCACCTCCTAGAGCAGCAAGGTTAGAGGCACAGAAGGAATTATTCTTGTGCAGGCTTTGGTGGCAACAGCTAGGAGGGAAATCCTTACCTGAGGAACATCCGAGAAGCGTGATCCTTTCAGGATGGAGAGATCTGGTGCCAGCACCTGAGAGGGAAATAAAATCCTTGAAGTGACTTGAATATTTCCTTCCCCTTGTGCTGCAGCCCCTGATGAAGCAAGACAGTTTGGATATCTACAACGAGAGAGATCCCTTCAAGAACGACGAAGGAGGGGTTGATGAGGAGGAGAGCGACGACGTGGACAGTGGGATCGAGGGGGAGCTGGACCTGCTGGAGCGGGACGCCATCATCGCCGCCGTGCCGGCTCAGCGCCCGCCCATCGAGAGGGTGTCCTTCCCCAAGGGGCTCCCCTGGGCCCCCAAAGTCAGGTAAAGCCACCTGCTGTCACCTCCCCCCTCCCCAGACCTGCCTGTCCTGGAGTTCGTTGCAGTTTTTGGGAAGTTTTTTGGCCCCTGGGAGGTTGAACTGAAGTGACTCCACTTCTCTTTTTGCCAGGTCCTTTCTAGATTGGCCACTTGCCATGTTTGTTGTGTAAATTCTGGGGAAGAGCTCAGCTAAACCCAGCCCAAACCAATAAATGGGCAAACCAACTTATTGGCCAATAAGTGGAGATCCAGTTTTGGATACGTACTGGGAAGGAGGCTGTGCTGGGGTGCTGTGGGAGCAGGGTCAGCTTTGCCAGCCAGGTCCCAGTGGGTCTTGGTAGCACAAAGTCCTTGGCTAATCATCTTGGGAGGTGGACAATGACACCTTGTCGGGTGAGTAGGACCCCTCTGTTGGCAGCTGAAGCCTTTTTTAGTGGCAGAGAAAAACACCTAAGGATAAAGGAGTTGGTTTGGTGCCTTTCCTTCCTAAGGCAGCTATCCACACATGAAATGAGGGAATGTTAGGAAAAGAGGGTGAAAACCTCTGCCCCTTTCCCTCTGATCCATGTGAGCGGTTTTTTTGCTGTTTATCCCAAGCCTGGATTTAATCCAGTATCTTCAAAACACAGGAGCAAATAGATATTTTTGAGATAGGAGCAGTGTTAAGGAGCAGGGTTGAGTCAGTCTGTCCAGAGCATTCCTAGCAGAAACACAGCAGGAATTGGTTTCCCACATGGATCTCCATGGTGGTGCTGTGGTGCTCCACGTCCCTTAACACTCTCAGCTTTGCAATCCAATGGCTGCTGCTTTCCTTGGCTGCTGGCTGGAAACCCAGCTGGATTCCTTTCTGTCCAGGAGAGCCTTGGCTCACAGCTCGTGTCCTGCTTGTAGTGCAGAGCTGCCGAGCAGTTCCCATGAAAGATGCCCAAGGTGAACAAGATGTCAGCTTGTTGTTGGAGCAGCGTGTGCTCTGACAGACCGTGGAGACAACATTTGTTCTCTCAGAGCCAGCAGATGCTCCTTGGAGATGCGTGTGAGGAGCACAGGAGGTGGATACAAAGGTGCTGGTTGCAGAAAACTCTCCGTCTACTCGCACGTTCCCATGGAGTTGCAAAAAAATACAAATGGTTTAGGTTTTCCCCAGCCAGTGAGGGCAAAGGTGGCTTTTGCCCGCTGCTTTTGAGGTCTCTAGAAATCTGTCTGAGGTTGTGATCTTGTACGTGGCTGTTTTCCAACCTTCTCCTTGTTTTTGTCTCTCCGCTGCTCCATCAGACAGAAAGACATCGAGCATTTCCTGGAAGCAAGCAGGAACAAATTCATCGGATTCACGCTGGGACAGTGAGTGTTTCATCCACCAAATCTGCCCTGTAGCCTCCATCAGTGGGGGTTGGGTGGTGGGAGGTGTGCACAAAGCTCAGGTTTTCCCAGCTCAAGAGATGCTCAGGATGAGGCAGTGCTGGGTTTGCCAGAGCTGCAGCAATGAAAGCAGTGCTAGAAAAACATGCTCCTGGAGACACTGGTCCCCAGGGACCTCTTTCTATTAAAAATCAGACCTAGCCCAGAATAAGTGACTGCTGGCCCAAGCCAGGAACTGGTTTGATGTGAAAGGCAGCTGAGCCAGTTTGGTATCCACAGCAAATTACCCAGTTTGTGACTAAATCAAGCTGCGGGTGCAGAGTCATCCTGGGACAGGCCCAGCAGGGTACATTCATTTTTAGGTGCAGTGCTGGGCTCAGACTTGCTCCACCCTATTTCTGATGTCATCTAATTTCAAATCAAATTCTGAATCAATTTGATTTCACCCCAGGGCCCAGCAGGGTACATTCATTTTTAGGTGCAGTGCTGGGCTCAGACTGCCTCCACCCTATTTCTGATGTCATCTGATTTCACCCAAATTCTGAATCTGATTTCACCCCAATTCTTCACCCTGATGTCTCTCCTGTCGCAGCAGCTCCGGCCAACCTCTCCCAATTCCTGACCCATCTGAGATGCATTCAGCAAACTCCAGGCTCCCTCTTTTACCTGTTATGACATGGAAATGTTTGAGCATGGATCTCCTTCCCAGTACTGACCTTCTTTCCTCTCCCCCAGGGACACTGAAACCCTGATAGGGCTCCCGCGGCCGATCCATGAAAGTGTGAAGACCCTGAAGCAGGTGAGATGGTGGCTCCGTGCATGGCATGGGATATCCACCACGTGGATCCTCCTGGCCACCCTCCCTGAAACACAGTTACTGCAGGGAGTAAAAAGTTGGGTGCCACAGGAAAAGCTTTTGGAGCTTCTTCCAGGAACTGAGGCAAAAAATTAAAAACTGAGTCCTCAAGAAGCCTCTCCAGGATTTTTACTTTCCCTTTATCCAAGGTGTAGCATTCCTGTTTCCTGACAAGTGCCCGCTGTGTGTTTTGAAGGTGACACTTTCAGAGCTGGGTTTGGACATACATTCCCAAACGTGCTGTTCCCAGGGGGAAGCACAGCCAGCCTCAGCTCCTGCAGTGCTCCACGGGGAATGAGACCCTTCCAGAGGCCACCTGACCCTATCCAAGGTCTGGGTTGTCCTTTGGAGGTAATTGTCCCACTAATTCCTTACAGCTCCTAGAAGGAGCAGGTGCAAGTAACCACAGGCAGGAGGTGTGAGGGGGCAGAGGGATGTCCCACACAGGGATGAGTTGCTGTGACCTGCACGCCTCACTGGGATGTTGCTGTGACCATTGCTGGCCGTGTTTCCTCCTTCAGCTGTGACACTGCTCTGCCTCTCTCTGTGTGTTTTGCCAGCACAAGTACGTTTCCATCTCGGATGTCCAGATCAAGAACGAGGAGGAGCTGGAGAAGTGCCCCATGTCTCTGGTAAGAAGGAAGCTGCTTCCCCCTATCACCAGAGAGAAGGTGGGAGGCTTCTAAGGTGTCAGAGTAAATCCATGCTTATTTTTGCTTCATTTTCCCTATTTTTTTAATGCTTCTCTGCCCTAGGGGGAAGAGGAAGTGCAAGAAACCCCTTGTGAAATGTTGTATCGAGCAATGTTGTACAATCTCCCCCAGTACATGGTAAGCCCCTGTTCCTTAAAAGGAAGGAAGAGCTCTGGAGTAGGGAATGGTGCCAGTCTGGAAGCTGCAGAGCTCAGCACACGAGGGTGTTCAGGACCTGCATGGTGAGATTTTGCTGGGAATCCTGAGCACAGCTGGGAGGAAAGTACAGTCCAAGAGGAGGGATTTGGAGGATTCTGAGATGCTGATTGGGTCTCGTGGGCTCTGTGGGGAGAGACAGAGATTTAAGTGCATTTAAACTCCTTGTGCTGTTTTACCCACCCTACCAGAGCTCAGGCACGTGTGGTGCCTTAGGTTAAGGATCAAACAGAGCTGCTGAGCTCCCCACACTTGTCCTGTCTGCCAGAGGTTGAGTGTGGTCTGGTGAAACCCTGTAGAGTTGGCTTAGAGTTGTCCAGTTTTGGCAAGTGAAAGAGAAGGAAGGAATTCCCTTTCCTGGACCATCCCCCACACCTGCCCTCTCCTGCAGATCGCTTTGCTGAAGATCCTCCTGGCTGCTGCACCCACCTCCAAGGCCAAGACTGACTCCATCAACATCCTGGCAGACGTGTTGCCTGAAGAGATGCCGTAAGTCCCTCACCAGGTGGCCACCAGCCATCCCAGCCTGGCCACCAAGTCTTGGACCGAGCAGGAGAGCCAATAGTTTTGGGGGGCTCCAGATTTGGGGTATCTGTTTGGGTAGGTGTAAATTACAGTTGGCACCAGGGCAGAGCTGTGAAAGCCAAGGAAGTGATGCTGCAATGATTTGAGTGCAATGATTTGAGTGCAATGATTTGAGTGCAGCCACTCCAAGCTATGTGGCACAAATGATAAAATCCTGCTAATTGACCCAAATCATAAAGACTTGTCAGCATATAGAAGGTGTCTTCCCTACCAGGATTCCTGGTGGAGGGCAATCCACCTTTTTTCCCTCCTTTTTGAACGCATGTTGGCATCACCAGCTGGGATGGGTGGAAATGGGAGTCCTGTGGGGAGCGAAGGTGCTTGGTTTTGTAGAGCTCATCCAGAAGGAGAGCTCCACAGTCCCTTGTGCTCCCTGCTGCCCTTGTTTCCCTCCTCCCAGCATCACGGTCCTGCAGAGCATGAAGCTGGGCATGGACGTGAACAGGCACAAGGAGATCATCGTGAAGAGCATCTCGGCGCTGCTGCTGCTGCTCCTCAAGCACTTCAAGCTGAACCACATCTACCAGGTGGGCCCAGAGGAAGGGATGGCCATTGCCCAGCTGGGCTTGAAAAGGTCCTGATAAACCCTCTCCTGGAAGGCTTTTGGGAAGAGTTTCCGTGAGGAGTGTATCATATTTCCTTTTCCCTTCTTTTTGAACGCGAGTTGGCACCACCAGCTGGGATGGGAGGAAACGGGAGGCCTGAGGGGAGCGAAGGTGCTTGGTTTTGTAGAGCTCATCCAGAAGGAGAGCTCCACAGTCCCTTGTGCTCCCTGCTGACCTTGTTTCCCTCCTCCCAGCATCACGGTCCTGCAGAGCATGAAGCTGGGCATGGACGTGAACAGGCACAAGGAGATCATCGTGAAGAGCATCTCGGCGCTGCTGCTGCTGCTCCTCAAGCACTTCAAGCTGAACCACATCTACCAGGTGGGCCCAGAGGAAGGGATGGCCATTGCCCAGCTGGGCTTGAAGGTCCTGATAAACCCTCTCCAGGAAGGCTTTTGGGAAGAGTTTCCTTGAGGAGTGTATCATATTTCCATAGCTCCAGGACTTGTACAGGGCTGCTCAGGTTGGGATAACCCCGCTGTGCTTTCACAACACCTTTTCTACTCACGTGGCAGGAGCTTTTAGACTTCTGGGAACATCCATTCAGGTTAAATTTAGGAAAAAGCATGAGCCTCCTTGGCAGAAGGGGGAAGAGGAAGGGGATTAGGCAAGACTCTCTCTTGCTCTGTCGTCTCCAGTGCCCAGAAATAGTGCTGGGAAGGACCTCACGAGGTCACCTAATCTGGTTTTGGCAGGATCGGGTTCTTGGGGCTCCAGTTTCAACACAGGCAGGAGATCTGGGTCATAGTTGCAATCTGATTTTTGTTCCCAATGTGATTTTTGTTCCATCTGCATGGCACCACTCAAACTGCACCCACTCCAGGGCTTTCCTTGGTTAAAAAAACCCAAGGACTAATATGAGCTGTGGCCCAGTTTTCCACTCATTCTGCAAGTCAAACAATTAATGTTTTCTGATTTTTTTCTGTTAAAGCTTTCAGCACGCTACAAATCCCTCTGCATTACAAAACCCACTGATATTTAACTGAGGATAAATATAAATCCACGTATTGGATTGGGTAAAATGAAACCAACTCCCACATTTTTACAATCCTACATTTGTTCTGCTCCCCCCCCCAGATCCCTTCTGATTAATTTTTCTCACTTCAAAGCGGCTCCTCTCCTTTCTTCCCCCAGGCAGGAGGGCCATTGCAGCCTGCTGCTGAGCCTGGAGAAAGCTGCAGGGTTTCCTGAATCCCCCTGATTCTGCTTTTCTTTATGTCTGATCTGGGTGATTTTGTTCTTTCTGTGACAAAGGTGGTCTCAGGGAGCACCATGAGAACTCCAGCAGGCCCGAAATGAAGGAATCACTGAACCACAGAATGGTTTGGGTTGGGAGGGTCAATTACTCACCAGCACATCCCAGTGCTGTGTCATCTGTGGTGCTGTGTCATCTGTGGTGTGCCAATGCTGACAGCTGGCACCAGGCTGAGATGAGAACAAACTGTTCCTTCCCTCTCAAACTGGAGATCTGGATGGAGAGGCATGGGAAGGGCAGGACGGGATAGGATTGGGTTTTGCTGCAGTTTGTATCTTTAGAGGACGGGAGAGATTTGTTGTGTTATTGAACTGCAGAGTGGTTTGGGTTGGAAGGGACCTTGAAGACCATTTAATGCTTTAAGGGAGAGAGGAATTAAAAGCAAGTAGGAAAACAGGGATATTGTTTCAGTCAAAATTTCTAAGGGAACTGGGATTGGTGTGTGAGAGCAATAGGATTTCTTGCATTTTCTCATGTAATAGCTACAACCCTTTCCCTCTTCCCCACGCACAGTTTTGCCAGATTTAATTTTGAAAAGCCATGAGGTGCAGCTATTCCCAAAGCACTGCCATGAAGTGTGCCTTTCCTCTCTGTGGAAAATGGAATTTTCCAGCTGCTGTGCGTGACACAGACCTTACACAGCAAACTTCAGGGACAGAAGGGTCTGTGAGGTGTCTGGGGCAAACCATGCCCAGTGCTTTGCTTTTGGCTGGGAGGAGGTTTCCATTCCCAGGTGGTGCTCCCAGCTGTCCCAGCCAACGCTGACCCGTTTCCCTTCTCTCCCCCAGTTTGAGTACGTGTCCCAACACCTGGTGTTTGCCAACTGCATCCCGCTGATCCTGAAATTCTTCAACCAGAACATCATGTCTTACATCACTGCCAAAAACAGGTACAGCCCCTGGTGGGGGACAGAGAGGTGATGGGGCAGGAAGGCTTCGTGCCTGAGGAGCCCTGGTGTCCAGGTGACCTCACACGGCTTTGGGGTGTCCTGTCCACTACAGAAATATGTGGAGGGAGCAAATCCCTTTGGCATGGTGAGGATGAATTGATGCTGGGTTTCCAATCTGAGTGGGCTGCTGAAATAAAATAGCCAAAAATAAAATAGGCATAGTCTTTAAAATAAAGTAGTTTTCATCTTCACGTGGACTCCTGAGGAGCCATCCAGTGCCACTGAGCATCTCTGGGCCACAGCTTCATCAAGGCCAGATGGGGTAGGATCTTCCAGGTATTTCCCACTTTTTACAGCTGTAATTCAGCTTTCCTGACTCCTTCAGGTTTTCCATAGCTGGCACTGCCTTTTGCTGCTGATCTGAGAGAGGCACCAGCCCCGTTTTGAGCATGGCACTGGCTGGACCACCATGGATCAGAGACCTGAGACAGCACAGATCTGTCACAGCTCACCAGGGCAGGATTTCTCTGTTTGGAGAGGAGCTCCCCAGGGATGTTGGAATGATAAAAAGATCCTTTTTCTTCCTTTTTGATGCTCTTTTTGTTGCTCTTCAGCTGCGTGTGTAGGCTGGTCTGTCTCCTGCACGGTATGGTTGTGTCTGTGTGAGGAGGCACACATAGAAAAATAGGAAGTAATATGTTGATCCTCCTGCTGTAAATATTTCCACTTTTGGTTCTGTGCTTTAAGTGAGGAGGAAATGTGTGCCAGGAGCACTCAGCTCCCTCCTCTGCTCTGAGATGGAGGTTTCACAGGTAGGATACGCACCTGTGAGTCGGGTGGGATGTGCAGCTGGACACTCTGAGCCAGGGAGGTGTAAATTCCAGTTCTGGGTGTATTTAATTGACTACTTTTACAAATTCTGTAGGCCTGGAGGCCTTGGAAAAAACTGATATTCTGAATATTCGCTCACCATGAATTTTCTTGCTGCCAACCAAATGCCTCCCTGTGAACCTCAGACCTATTTTGTTTACTTTTCCCCCCCTTTTTAAATATGCATATGAATAACTCATCTGTCCTGTCTTAATGGATCCAAATCCTTCGAGTCCTTGTTAATGCACTCAGGATGGAGCTTTGGAGCCAGGAGGCATCGATGTGCTCCATTAAGCTGAGGGCTGAGGCAGTGCTGGGGCTGGGATCCCGTTTGGAGGGAGCCGCGTCAGCACGGCCGCTTCACCTGCTGGAGATGGGATCGTTCCCCACCCAAATCACTTGTTGCATTTCCAGGCACAGAGCAGGAAGAATGTTACAGATTCCTGGGCATGATCATACAGATCACCTTAAAATTTTCTCTCATGTTAATTGGTTGCTAATGAGCCCCTTCTTTCCTGTTTTCTGCAGCATCTCTGTCCTGGATTATCCGCGTTGCACGGTCTGTGACTTGCCTGAGCTCACAGCAGAAAGTCTGGTAAGCAGCACAGAAAGAGCAATCCTGGCCACAAAACCCCTATGTTACAGCATGAGGAAGGATTTGGGTTTTCTGTTCTCTGTCTTCTTTTTCTGTAGCCCCCAGCCTTTCCAAAATTAGACTTTTTTTTCCCCTCCAGGCTTGAAAATCCCTCCCATCCCTATTCTGAGTCACTGTCAGCTGTGGGGAAGTGGGGAAGAGGCACTGCTGGTGTTGGGCACCCCATAGAAACAGCTGGGCTTAGGGCTTTCCCTTTGACAGAATAGAATCACAGGATTCCAGGATCATTGTGGTTGGAAAAGACCTCCAGGATCATCAGATCCAACCTTTGATCAAACACCACCTTGTCCCCAGCCCAGAGCCCTGAGTGCCACATCCAGGAATTCCTTGGACACCTCCAGGGACGGGCACTCCAAACCTCCCTGGGCAGCCCCTCCAAGGCCTGACCACCTTTTCCCTAAGGAATTTTTCCTGATGTCCATCCTGAGCCTTCCCTGGCACAGTTTGAGGCTGTTTCCTCTTGTTCTGACCAGACAAGACTCTTCTGCTTTGAAAGATAATTTACCCAGAGGCTGTTGCCTCCCAGGTTTCAGTTGCTCTGAGCACTCTTGTCCTATGAGATACCAGTTTAAGGGATGAACCAAATTCCCCACAGAGAGGAGCCTTAAGTATTCCAGAGACTGGCCAGAGGATGGGCTGGGCAAATACACAGACTGCAGATGGGATAATAACGCTGGCAGGTTCATGAATACAGTAATTCAAGTGCAGAGGAGGTTGACAGGGGAAGGCTTTGGAGTTAACAGGGAATAATGGACAGGGAATGCAGACCCTAAATCATTGAGAAGGATCCTGAACAAATCCAGTCCAGGATGATCTCATGGTGCTGCTGCAATCTGAGGCCTGTGCTGTTTTTCTTAGGTGTATAAAGGTCAAAATCATCAGAGAGAAGGATTTTCCCCAGGTCCACAGGCTGCTGGAGGCTGGGTGTCCCCATCGAGCCCTGCCAGACTCCAGCGTATCCTGGAACAATGGGGACATCTAGTGACGCTACTCTGAGGGTTTCATGGCTCGTGTAATCCTCACAATCTGCCTTAAGGCTGTAGGAGAAAACTGAACGTTTTTAGGGAAAATATTCCCAGTAGGGTCTGGACAATTTGAGAACTGTCACTTTCAAGGACAGCACTTTTCACTTTCCTCCAGCAGACATGGATGTTATCCTCAAGGAGAGCAATTTAATTAGAAAATATGCAGAAATCAATTTGAATTTTACCATGAGTGTTCATCTTTGGGAGGATACCCGTGAAGTAAGGATTTAATAGGAATTAGACACACCTTGGTACTCGAGGCAGACGTTTGTGCACATATTTATATTTCTTCAGCCAGCACTTCATGCGTTGTTTTATCTTTTTTTTTACCACTCTGATGAGTGATTTCAACATTCCAGCGTTACACATTTCTTAGAGGATGTCACAGATGATTCTGCTCTCAGTGGGCTGAGCACAGTGATGTGTGTTTGGTTATCCCAAGGAGAACCAGGATGAGTCCAGCACTGCTGTCCCCAAGGGGGGGCCTGTGGGGTAACTGCTGTCCCCATCCAGGGTAAATCAGGAGTGGCTGAGGTGCTGGGGGATTCAAATCCTGGCCAGTCCCCACCTCCCCTCTCCTGTCACTCCAGAGGGGTCTGCAAAGGGCTTAACCCACCCCTTAGAAGGGGTATTAAAGTCTGTGTGGCCTGTTCCCTCCTTCCATAAATCTGATGGAAAGACCCTCCCCTCCTTGAATCTACAGAGACATCATCAGACTGGTGACAAACAAATCTATCAGCCTAAGAAATGGATATGGCTTGTTCCACTGGGGTCTTTGGGAAATTTACCTGGTGCAGAGGGCGCAGGTTAGGCCTGGGCACGATGTGACACTGCAGGGGCAATGCAGCTGGGGACCCCCAAAGCACCAGACAGCATCCACGAGCACCCCGGTGGCATCCTGGTGACATTGTGGTGACATCCCACCGCTGGCTGCCTCTCGGGCATTGGCAGGGGTTGCCCAGAGAGGTTTGGAGTGCCCATCCCTGAAGGTGTCCCTGGATGTGGCACTCAGGGCTCTGGGCTGGGGACAAGGTGGGAACCAGGCACAGCTTGGACTCGATGGCCTTGGAGGTTTTTTCCAGCCTCAGGGATTCCTGATTCTGCCTGGCACTTGCCTTTAAAAGCCCAGGGGTTGTGCTGGTGGGATTTTCTTGGGTAAATCTGCTTTCAAACCCCTCCCAAGCGTGCCCAAATCCTGGAATGGGTTGAGTTTTTGCCCCGAGTTAAGAAGGCTGTAGCTGGCTGTGAGTGGTTTATAAATTCAGCAGCCCTTGTTTTGCACTAATCCCCAAACAGGATTTTTGTGGGACATTTCTCCTGTGCTTGGAGTTGTTCAAACACGGAGGAAGTTACTGCAGTGGTGGAATTAAATCTCAAAAGTGCCCCTGGCAGCATTTCCACAAGCTGGAGCTGGGGTGTTTACAGTTACCTAATATTTAAAACAATGTCTCAGCAGCACTTAAGCTGGAGGGGATTTTTGTTACAGAAAGGTCTCATCCTCTTGATACAAACGTTGCTATTTGTCATCTTGTGTTGATTTGTGATTTCCTTTTACTGGAAATGTGTGCTCTAAGCCTGAATTAATTGATACAGTTACCAAAAGCAGTGGTGATCACCAGGCTGAAATTTTCTCTCTGGCTGAAAACAAAGAATACAAATCTACCACAAAATGTATTTCCCATGATGGAATAATGGGATTTATCCCATTATTAGTTCTTACTCTAAATTAAAAGCAGATTAAAGATTGGAGTGTTTCAGAATGGTTTTCCCCAGAATCTGCTGATGATAACCCAAGTGAGGAGGAAGCTCTGCTGCTTGTCCTTCCTCAGAAATAAGACTTGTGCAGACAATAAAAATAAAAATTTCTGCCTAAGGACATCTCTGTGGCAGTGCTGATGAGCGCTGTGGTCAGGATTGCACTTCTCCCTGTGCAGGAAGCTGGAGACAACAACCAGTTCTGCTGGAGGAATTTGTTCTCCTGCATTAACTTGCTGAGGATCCTCAACAAGCTGACCAAGTGGAAACACTCGAGGACAATGGTAAGGGGGTGTCCCCTCCCCCTGAGACCCTCCAGCATTTCACCTGGAGCATCTCCCTGGCTCCACACAGCGGGTTCAGCCCAGCCTTCTTCTCAGGGTTCCTTGTGGAAGTGCTGGAGCTTCTGCTCTTCATCATCTTCCCTTTTTCCTTTCACAGATTGAGCCTTAAATGCAGATATAGTTTTTCTCCTGCAAATAACATAATTTCTGTGACCCTCGAGCCCCGTGCAGAGAGTGCTGGTTGTGCTGAACGCTCCTGTTCTCCCTCCTGGGGGTTTGTGGTGTAGGAGGCCCAGGTGCTGGTGCCCACCTCAGCCCAGGCAGCGTTTGTTTGTGTGGCTCCCCGAGCACTCTGCTTTGATGGGTGTTGATTCCCTGGCAGATGCTGGTGGTGTTCAAATCAGCCCCCATCCTGAAGCGGGCTCTGAAGGTGAAGCAGGCCATGATGCAGCTCTACGTGCTCAAGCTGCTGAAAATCCAGACCAAGTACCTGGGGCGCCAGTGGAGGAAGAGCAACATGAAGACCATGTCTGCCATCTACCAGAAGGTGCGGCACCGCATGAACGACGACTGGGCCTACGGCAACGGTGAGTCCTGCCCGGCCTCGTGCCTCTGCCCTGCAGTCTGCTTCACCTGGCTTCAAACCTCTAAAATTGCTGTCACTCCTGGGGATTTCTCCCAGAAGTTTCATGGCGCCGTTCTGCACCGTCAGGTTTAGCGCTCGTGAAAATACTGGGATTCTTGTCATATCATCAGTTTATAGAATATGACGTAATGTCGTGGTTATTGCAGCTTTTCAATATCATTCATAGTTATGTTTGCTCAAATTTTTAAAAAATGGTGGTTAGGAGCTCATAATAAGCTCATTGGGTTTTAAATGTTTTAAATCTTGATCCCTGCTGCAGTGGTCAGCAGAGATTTTCAGTAAAAGTGGTGGGGTCTTTGTGAAAAAAGCAGGGCTGGGTAATTATAGAGAGTCCTTAAAGCAGGAATTACATTTTTATGGGATATCTTAAATAGTCCTTAATGCAGGAGTAATTACATTTTTATGGGATATCTTAAATGAAAATGCACACATAATGGGATTTGGTTAGGAATAATAATAATTAGGAGTGACTCTGGTTAATTCACATGAAACCTCCAGCCTTTCTTTTGCTCAAACCTTGTCAGAGCGGTGCTTCCCGCACTATTTGGGTGTTGTTCCTCCTCCACTGCAGACATCGACGCCAGGCCGTGGGATTTCCAGGCTGAGGAATGCACGCTGAGGGCCAACATCGAAGCCTTCAACAGCCGCAGGTACGACAAGCCGCAGGACTCGGAGTTCGCCCCGGTGGACAACTGCCTGCAGAGCGTGCTGGGCCAGCGCCTGGAGCTGCCCGAGGACTTCCACTACTCCTACGAGCTGTGGCTGGAGCGGGAGGTGTTTTCACAGCCCATTCGCTGGGAAGAGCTGCTGCACTGCCAGTGACTGCACTGCCAGTGACTGCACTGCCAGTGACTGCACTGCCAGTGACTGCACTGCCAGTGACTGACTGCGCTGCCAGTGACTGACTGCACTGCCAGTGACTGACTGCACTGCCAGTGACTGCACTGCCAGTGACTGCACTGCCAGTGACTGCACTGCCCTGCCAGTGACTGCACTGCCAGTGTCTGCACTGCCGGTGTCTGCACTGCCAGTGTCTGCACTGCCAGTGACTGCACTGACAGTGACTGCACTGCACTGCCAGTGACTGCACTGCCAGTGACTGCACCGCCGCTCCCGAGGGCTGCCGGTGCCGCGGGCTGGGGTGGGTCAGGGGGGTTTAAGCACAGCTGGGAAAACAAAATTAAACTTTCCAAAGAGACCAGGTCTGTATAAAGAGACGGACACCTCTTTTTGGAGGTCATCCTGTGACTCCTTGGAGACCGTAAAGCACGGGTTGCAGAGTGAGCTCGGAGCCCAGGTGTGTCCCCGCGTGGGCTGGGGGCAAGGATTCCCAGCTGGGAATTCCATCCCTCCCGCACGCTCTTTTCTTTGGCTCTGTTGGGTTCTGCCCCCAGCACCACCCTGCCACCCCGGCATGCTTGGGATGGAGACAGCATTCCGTGTTGTCCCTGTCCTGTGCTTCTGGGGTGACACAGCCCGGCTCAGAGTCCTGGTGCCACCAGGGACAGGTCACCCTGTCACCTCTGCACCTCTGCTTTCCCCACCTTCGCTCACCTTTATTACACCACCCCTGTGCTGTGCAGTTTCCAGCTGTGCAGCCTGGAGATCCCTTTTCTTTCCTCCCTGACTCCACATCCTCTTCAGCCCTTCCAGCCCTGAGGGGACAGCAAATACCACGTTAAATAACCCAAGTTTTACACGGATTTTTGCTTGTTTGGGGGAATGTCTGTGCCAGGTCTTAGGGCGGGGAGGGAAGGTGCTTTGGTGAACAATTTATGAGGAAAAGAGTGGATTCTGTGGTCCATAATTTTCAGAATGAATGGGATATGGAACTGTAAACTTTCTGTCAATTTAATAACTTAATACTTAAATTAAATAATGAACACTACACTTGGGTAAAGCTGCATTGCATGAGGGTGGCATTTGTGTGCTCATATAGGGCAGGGAAGCCCTCAATAAACAAGTGTTTGTTATGGCAGGATTTGTGCTAATTGCTTAAATAATTAATTAGCCTGGGAATGTTTCCTTCATGGGGGTTTGTCCAAGGCCTTGTTCATGGAAATGGCATTAAGCCTTTTAAAGCCTTTTAAAATATGCTTTTGTTCGAAATAAACCAAATTTTAAAGGACACATCTTTATTTAAGCTTTTTCTTTCTGTGTCTTAATTGAAATGCTTTTTTTTATTATTTTATAAGGATAAAAACATCCCGCAAACTCAGCCCTCACCCCTGCCCATCTCCACTCAAGGGGAAATTGAATGAATTACTAAAAAATTTAGAAAAGCCCTTGGTATTTGGCTCAAACCTCTTTTTCCCCCCGAAAGTGTCTTTTTTCCCCCACAATATATTGAAAAAAAGCAAAACCAGTTCATAACCAATGTGCATTTTTCTGTGTTTTATATTTAAATTGTGCTTTTCAGTGCCTGTTATTTTTACTGAGAGACATTAGAAGCACAAATCCTTACCTGAATGTCTGTGGTGGAGGAAGGTACAAACTTATCCTGGATTACAATTTATTCACACCATCATCACCAAATTTTCTCTTTCCCAGAGAGAGATCTCTACAGAAAACCCAAATCTCTGCATAAAA
Source organism: Onychostruthus taczanowskii (assembly GCF_017590055.1). Classification (NCBI taxonomy): domain Eukaryota; kingdom Metazoa; phylum Chordata; class Aves; order Passeriformes; family Passeridae; genus Onychostruthus; species Onychostruthus taczanowskii. Next base: position 919,961 of record NW_024499062.1, on the reverse strand, counting down.
AAGTGACTTAGGGAGAGCCTTTATTTGAAATATTCATGTCCCATCCTGGCAAGCAAGCAGCAGTTTCAAATTTTTTTTTTTTTCACTTCACAATGAGGATTTTCTCCTGATTAAAAATTCTCAGAAGAGCTGGGGGGCAGCAATTAAAGAATAATCATTTTATACCTTCAGCAAGGCAGCTTCAGAAAGAAGTTTTGGGTGGTTTCTTCACAGCTGCAGGAACATCTGTTATCTCACCCCAGCAGGACTGTTGGTTCCAGGAACTCTCCAGTGATCCCAGTTCCAGTTGTAATTGCAATAAAGAACTCTTTTTTGTTTTGTTTTCACCCTACAGGTGGTTGCTGAAAGTTCTGCTGTGGGTAAGACCTTTTCTTCAGCACCTCAGCACAGATTCTTGTGCTTTTTTTTTTTTGTAGATTCTTGCTGTTTCCTAGGGATATAAAGCATACAGAATTGAGTTGTTAATTTCTCAGTCTTCTCTAAGCAACTTTAGAGCTTTTTGGTGAATTTAATGCAAATTTCAGTGAAGCATAAAAGGCTACAAAGATACAAAGTTACTTTCAGAGTTGAGAAAAGGAGAGAGTGGTTAAAAAAATAAAAATGGGGGGACTTAGCCTTTACCCATTGAGTTTGGTACTGTTAAATCCCTCCTTTTTCTCCTGTGAATATTTCCCAAAAATAACAGCACTGAGATGTCCTGGCTGACTTTGTATTTATCCACTTGTAACCACAGAAGTGACTGTATGAGGTCAGGCCTATTGTACTCTGGAGTTTGGGAAGTTTCCCTTAATTATTTATCAAAGCCTTGCATGTGTAAACAGCAGCTTGTTCTGCAGCCAGGCCCAAGCTCTGCCACAAAACACAACATTTGACTGCACAGGATGATTTTTGTCTCCTTGATTGAACATTTCAGTGCTCCGTGCCTTCCTTTTTCCTCAATAATTATAACGTGGCCTCCTGACAGTTGCCTGTGCTAAAATGAGATAATTAGTGTAATTATGATTGTTTCTTTTATGCTGTGTGGTTTGTTAATACAGACGACACAGAATTTCCCTGAACAGAGTGGAAATCAGTATTTTTTTTTCATTTTTGCTTTCACTATCCAAGGCTCATTCAAGAGAATTTTACTCCCAAATCTGCAGACTTTTTCCCTGAGCTACACTACCAATTCTTTTTATTAGGCAAGAAGGAAGGAAATTTACTTATGCACCAGAGAGCGCATTTAGAGAGGTCAATATTAAAGGTAAAAATAAACCCATGATCTAGGCAAACTCGCTGATGTGTTTTTTTGGAGTTTGGCAATACTGCAATTATGAGCTTTTTTTTTTTTTTTTTTCTGTGAGGGAATTCAGCTCTTACTGATATTTTTCACTTGTGCCTATTTTTTTAGTGCTTTGCAAGTGAAAATCTGGTGCCGAGAGATGCAGGACAGACTCCTCTCTCCCATATTTTTTCCCAAATTTAAAAATCACCCCACCTTTAGAAGTATTACTACCCTTGGATAAAATTGTTGTGTCTAAAAAAGGTGCAGAGAACTAAATGAACCCTTCATGTCCCTATCCCTCCCTCAGCCCCCTTCACCTCCATCGATTCCTTGCGTCTCAGGCCTCAGTTTATGGGGATTTATTAGAAATATCCAAACTCAATTACATGTCATTTTCCTGCTGTCTGGAGCTGTGGCTCTGCAAGGAGGCAAAGCAGAGTTTATTTTTAAAATATTTTTACGGTGAAGGAGGCTGAGTCAGGTATTTAAACAGACTCCCCCGTGTCACGGAATAACGTGAATATTCCACTATAAGTCCACCAAATGCCAATCTTTCTAAGACCTTTGGAAAGCACGACTTGATCCCCTCCTCCTTTCAGGTCGATGCTGTTGTGCTGGGGGTTTTTTGGCCTCCTTGTGCCATTTCTGGGGGTTTTAGGCTGTGGGTGGGACAGGGCCGGGTGACATGGCGGCGGCCGCTCCCCTCAGGCCCCTCATCCCCCTCACAGCTTTTCCCGCCCTTTTCTCCGTCACCACCGCAGCGGCGGGAAGCACCTCCCCGGCAGCTGATTGGGCGATGGGCGGGTGCCTCAGCAGCGGATTGGACGCCGCGCTGTCAATCAGCACCAGACCCCCGCCCCCGAGGTCGCTATGACAACGGGACGCTGAGGGGAGGGTGAGGAGGCCATGGCGGCCGTGGTGGGGAAGGGCGGCCGGGGTCTCTTCAGAGCTGCCGTGATGCGGGGACAGGAAGGTGAGATTCTGCTTTTTCTACACGGAGGGAGCTGGGGCTGGGGCAGCCGGGGGAGAAAAGGAGGTTCAGGACGGAGCTGCTCGCTCGCTGCAGCTCCCTGAGAGGAGGGTGCAGCCAAGAGGGGGTCGGGCTCTGCTCCCAGGGGACAGGGACAGAACAAGAGGAAACAGCCTCAAGCTGTGCCAGGGGTTTAGACTGGATGTCCTGAAAATTCCTTCCCTAAAAGAGTTGTCCTGCCCTCGCACAGCTGCAGGGTTGGAGGGAGTCCCCGTCCCTGGAGGGGTTGCAAAGCCCCGTGGATGTGGCACCTGGGGACACTTGGGGACACTTGGGGTCGGTGGTGGCCCTGGCGGAGCTGGGCTTGGTCTCTGAGGTCTTGTCCGGGATTCTGTAGTTGTAAACCTCGAGGGCTTTGCTGAAAAGCTCGGAGTCCTGGAATTTGACAATTAGCAGCTGATTTCACAGGTGAGGATCAGCTTTTAGGGATGACCCTGTTTTTGCAAGGGGCTGGTTTTTCCCTTTTTCTCTTCAAATTTCGTGGGGATTGACACAGACTGTGTAACTAACCATGGAATTTTGTTTTTCAGGGTCCATCTCCAGGGCTTGATGTGAATTCCTGGCTGCTCCATAAAAAGACTCAGCCATGGTAAAACACCTTTGATCCTTCAGAAATGCTGATAACACCTTTTTAAGGAAAAGGGTTAATATCCAAAATGTTCCTTCCCACAGCTGCAGGACAGAACTGACCCCTGCCCAAATTCACTTTGTGTGCAAATATAAACCTAATTCTGATTTTTAGCTTTTTTTTTGTTCTTGGCTGCAGGCTGTGAAATTTTGTACATAGCATATAAAGCCTGTGAGCATCTTTTATATCTGGAAAGATCAGCTACAGGCTGAATTCCCACCAGGAGCTTACAAGTGCTCACAAAATCCACCAGAGACCCTGGGCAAACAAGGAATGGGCCTCAGATGATTGGCTGGGTGCAAAATCTGGCACAAGCATGTCCCTGTGAAGGGGGCACATTCCAGCACGTGAATATTCCACAAATTCTGTCCAGTTATGGTCTGTGAAAGAGGCTTGTACCATCTCAAACATATGTCTGAGCTCAAGTAGTTTCATTCTGCAAATTATCTGCCAGCAGCTGCAGTTTACATTCTTATTTTATCTCTTTTTTGCTTCTGTAATAGAGGGTCTGTGTGTTTCAGATAGAAAATTTGATTATTTTTAGAAATTTTTCTTTACCTGTTCATATTATTCCACGTCTCGGTTCCAGCTGATTCTGAGGATTGTGCCCTTTACCTCAGAGCACAAATGTTTGTCTCTTTTGCACTGAGTAGTGCTGAGCTGTGAGGGGATTTTTTAGAAATTATAACATGGAAAACACATTACCTACGTGGGTTTGGATTTGAAACCAGCAGTGGTGGGAGAGCAGCTCCATCCCAGACCCGTGGAAGCTGGAGGGGGGATCCTGCTTTGCAGGGTTAAGATCCCAGCAGGAATGGATCAAGACAGGGCAAGTTCCTTCAGGATTGCATCCTCATGTAGTAATTTAAAAAAGCAATCAGTGGGAGAGAATGTTTGACTTCTGTTGGGCACAAACCTTTTGTCAGCCAGATGGAAGCACAGGGGGACAGGGACCAGCTCAGTCTTTGATGGCTTTAGAGGCTCTCAGAGCCTGCAGAGCAAAGAGGGGCTGTGGAAAGGTGTGTCAATGCTTGTGAGTCCTGACCTAAATCCACCACAAACTGCTGGGGTCTGGGTGAGGGGCTCTGCCAGGCAGCTGCTCTGGGATATCTTGGAATCATGGAATGGTTTGGGATGGAAGGACCTTAAAGCTCATCTCCTTCCAACCTCCTCCTCCCCAGTGTCCAGCCTGGCCTTGGGCATTCCAGGGATGCAAGGGCAGCCCCAGCTGCTCTGGCAATTCCAGCCCAGCCAGGAATTCCTCATGGCCAAGATCCCATCCATGGCTGCCCTCTGGCACTGGGAGCCATTCCCTGTGCCCTGTCCATCCCTTGTCCCCAGTCCCTCTGCAGCTCTCCTGGAGCCTCTTCAGGCCCTGGAATGTGCTGGAAGCTCTCCCTGGATCATTCTCCTCTCCAGCTGAGCACCCCCAGCTCTCTCAGTCTGTCAGCCTGGAGTCCTCTACCCAAAAGTGAGACAACAAAGACCCAGAACTGAGTGGGTTTTTGGTCATTTTCTCTCTGCAGGCACGCAAAGCCAAAAAACCCAAGGGTGGCAAAAAAAAAAGTTCCAAAAAGGGCGCGCAGAAGCCTGTGTACCACGTGGATCTCTTCAGCCCAGCTGCCATGCTCAACGCTTACTACATCTCTCACAACGCCGCCGTCTTCCTGGAATTCCGGGGCCATCCCTGGCCCGGCTCTCTCAAAAAGAAGGGGAAGAAAAAGAAGTGAGAACCAAAGTGCCTGGTGCAGACTGTGCTGTGATAAAACCCGCCCTGGCCTCGGCAGTGCCCGGCCCAAATGGCAGTGTCCCCTGGTCGCTGCCGTGTCCACACAAAGACACTTTGACTGCAGCTCACACACGGTGACAAGCGGCAGGGGACACGGTGCCATTGTCACTTCAGCCGTGGTCCTTCACCCTGTGGGTCCGTGTGGAGGGCAGCACTGTGCCTGCAGGGGCAGGGCTGTGCTGGGGCTGGATTCACCCACCCTGTGCCACTCCTTAGGGATGGGACCAGTGCCTGAGACCTGCTTGAGCTCAGGAAGGACTGACAGAGCCAGTGGTGTGAGGGGGAACAGGCCTTGGCAGGGGCTGCCCAGGGAAGTTTGGAGTGCCCATCCCCTGGAGGTGTCTGAGGAACTCCTGGAGGTGGCACTCAGGGCTCTGGGCTGGGGACAAGGTGAGGATTGGTCACAGCTTGGACTCAATGATCTTGGAGGTCTTTTCCATCCCCAAGGATCCTGGGAATGTGACTTAGGCCTTGTCAGGGATCCTGTTACACCCAGCAGAGGTGGTGATGGCCCCCCACCCCCAGGCTGTCACTCACTGTGACCATCCTCTGCCCAAACATCCTGGCTGGACACCACAAGCTCTGTGTCACATCCCGAGCCCTTTTGCTGCATTTCCTCCACGGGTGTTCAACACAGCCCTGGGGAAACCACGAAGCACCACACCGAGAGGAGCTGTGCATCTCTCCCAGACCTTTCCACCCCTCTGACTCCCAGGTAACAGTCAATTATCATCAACCCAAGCCAATAAAGGCCTGGAAATCCTGGTGCTGTTTCTCCAGCCTGAAACATTCCCTCTCTGAGGAGGTTTTGACCAGGGAAAATCGTAATTGGTGGCACTGCTGCTCAGCCAGCTGCTGTCATTTGTAGCTTGCTGCAAACTCCACTGGGTTTGTTTCACCTATGTGTGGTATAACCCACCCTAGAAAGCCAAGGGTAAAATTGGTGTTTGGGGGCGGGAAAAAAAAATATTTCTGTGTGGTTTAATAATTATGTATGTAGGTAATAAATGAAGGGTTTAATTTAGAGCAGTTTGGTTGCAGAGGAAAACAGCCATGTAGCCATTTTAGCTGTTACTATCTATAGTAATATGACAATATGAAAGCATAAAAGTAACACTTAAGAAAATGTGACATAAGGAAAAAGAGAGGGAAAGGATAAAAGGAGAAAGATCTCACCACCCACAGGTCTCATGATGAGACTTGGTTGTTGCAATCTCAGTTTCTGTTGGTCCAGCTGGTGGTCACAGAGTGATCCACCAGGGGATGAGGGGAAATCTCAAAGAAGTGTGGGAGAAATGCACAGAACACAAAATCTGGGTTTATGTTCACTCGGGCTCAGTGGGAAGTCCCAGGTGCTTCTCCTGGAATGGGGAGTGCTGGATGATGGAATGCTGTGGGTCATGGGACATTTTGGGACTCTGACACCTTCAAAGGTATGCAGCTGCCTTCGATACCAGCACAGCTGAGCCCACTGTGATCCATTATGGCTGAGGTGAACACCGTGGGGCTACTGGGAATGTCCCCATGCTCCAGGGCAGGGGAGTCACCCCATGAGTCCCTTGAGCAGGGACAAAGAGGCAGGGCCCTGTTCAAAGCTGATAAAGGGTCCCTTATCAGTTTGCAGCCTGAGCTGGGCTGTGCTCCTTTGCACATGGTAACTTGCTCCCTCAATGTGTGAGCTGGCAGCATCACAGTCTCTCTCCCAGTAAATATCCTTGTGGATCCATCCTTCTTCCCAGACCTGGCAAACTGGACAAAAGCACCACCTTTGTCTGACCCCAGATTCAAAATCCAACATTCCAGTTAGTAGGGGTGTTTGGGGAGGGGTGGCTCTGGTGTTCACAGATGGACAGCAGCTCCTTTGCAGTTTGCTACAGTGGCCAAAATGATTGATTGATTGCTTGATTGATTGATGATCTCAGCAACGTCTAAGCCACGAAACTCATCAGTGTCTCACAACACGTCAAGAAAATGAATCACAGGATGAAGAGCCGAGCTGGAAAAGATCACCAAGTCCAACCATCAAGCCGTGTCCTCAGGAGGGGCACCCAGGCTGCTGGATTTCCTGCTTCCCTGCTCTCCAGCTGCAGCTGGCCTGCTCTGCTGACGCAGGGCTGAGGTTTGCAGCACCGCTCCGTTCTGAGCTCTGCACCCACGTCTCCTCCTCAGCCTTCTCTGTGCTCTCGCTTCCCCACCACCCAGCAGGAAGTCTCTGGTCACAGCAGCTCGCAGCTCTTTCCTCCAGACATCAGCCTGCTAAAGCCAGAGATCTTCTGCAACCCCTGTGTTCAGCATTTCCAGCTAAGAAATTAATTAAAACCCAAAAATATCAGATTTTTTTTTTTTTTATTATACGTTTACCACAGAAGGCTTTTAGGGACAGATGTTTCTGAGCACTGAAGTAGGAGCTGCTTAAGGTGGTTAAGGATGGTTAGAAGGGAGCAAGGCCATTTTTACATCTCTGGCAAACTGGAGCTACAGTGGTTTCAAAACTCCAAGTTCCAGTATCCAAAATTTACTGGAATATTAATTAAATAATAACGTTGTTCTCTCTTTAACAAAAAATTCTGATTTCAGTGTGATGCCACTGAGCACACCAGATGGTGAGCAGTGAAGTGCAAAGGACAAAGACTCTGCTTTCCAGTGCATCTGAAAAGTTGCCATTCACTTCTTCGACAGCAGATGAAAAAACCCTCCCAAAAATCCCAAACTGAGTAATGAAACACTTTTCTTTTTTCCCCCTCCTTTTTCCTTTTGCCTCTCAGTTGAATTTTGCAGGTAATTCCATCTCCCTGGTGGTTAATAAAGACCAAAGGGCATCTCTAAAGAAAAGTTTGGACTTCAAAAGGCTGGATTTGCTTCGAAGTGTGCCATGATCCTGTGGCTGTGACAGGGTGACAGTGGCAGCTATTCCTGCTTCATCCCAACCTGTAAGACTTTGGGATCTTCTTCCCAATGGAAGATCCCAGATGGGTTTTTCTGGGGGGCAGGATTTAAGCCGAGTTTAGGGTGAATAAACCCTGCTCTGCCCAAATCCACAAAGAGGTTGGTGAGGGGAATCTGCAAGCTGGAGATGCTCTTGTTATGGCACGGGGAACTCTGTGGTGCTCTGTGTGCCAGGCCTTGCAGGGAGTTAAGTTCTTGTAGTGCTGGGGTTTCCTGTGCTCTGCTACCACTGTTTCCTGCAGGAAGTTGTGCACCAGAGCCCTGCTGTTAAAAACACAGGAGAGGTTGGTGTGAGTGTGTTTGTGGGTGGGGAGAGTCACAGGGCTGTTCTGGATGGGAGTGGCAGACATAAATAAACATAAATATCAATTTAAACAAAAATATAAATGATAACTGTAACGAAAATAGAAATAAATTATAAATTACAACTCTAAATGTAAGCTATAACTATAAAGATAGTTTAATAAAATATATTATTCACCGCATTTGGAATGAGGGTGTTTCAAGCTGAGTGTGAGCAGCTTCCTCTCCTTTCCCTTCCCTCCAGCCAGCATCTCTGGATTGCCAGGTTTCTCCTTCCACATTATTTCACCTGAGGAAAAGCACAGTGGATTTTTGGATGTGTAAGAAAGGCTTGAGAAGGGGCAGGGATCCTTTTGTCCCTGTTCTCATTTGAAGAGCTGCCCTGGCTGTTTCTTGCTAGCTCCAGGGGAGGATGGAGAGCTGAGGACTCTCCTCCTCATAAAAGGTATCTCCATAACAAAGAGGCTCCCGCGGAGAGTTTTTAAAGAAAAACTTCCTCTCAAGAGGCTTTGTAAATGTTGGCACTAAATAGTGCCAGCAGAGGGAAATAAGATAAAGTTTTCAGTGGGTTAACTCCTCTCTCCTTCATTCATCTTTCACTGTCCTCACCTGTTGCCATTTCAAGTAGAAAAAACTTATTTTTACAGTCTTTTTGTAAGGCTCTGTTTTGCAAACTCTCTGTATTTTTTTTTTTTAAATTACAAAAGCTGGGTTTTTTCTCTGTTTTGCTTTTGTAACTGTCATACAAGGGAGCAAAAGGAATGGAATTTTAGAGCTCACAGGAATGGTTTTTAGGTAGGTACCAGGACACCTGCAGGTACCAAAGTCTCCCAGGTGGAACTTTGGGATGGATTTGTTACTTCCCAGTGTGCTGTCCGCTCTGGAATCATCCAGTGCTTTTCTGGGGGTATTCAGGGAATTCAGGACTCCTGCTTCTTTTGGTGTCCCCTCAGAGGAACCTTTTAGGGCCTCCCCCCTCAAAAGCCTCAGACCATAAAAGGATCCTGGAAAGAAAACACCTTGCTCCTTGATTTTTTTTCTCTCTCTCTTTTTTGGTTTGTTTGTTTAGGCTCCACATAATTTCGTTTTAAAATATTTAATTACTTTAAAATAAAATAGAGGTCTTGAAAACTCCACATAATTTAGTTTTAAAATATTTAATTACTTTAAAATATAGGCCTTGAAAGTTGCTGTGTTCCTTTTAGGTTATTGCCACAAGATTTCAGGAGAAACAAGCAAAAGGAATTTTTTAATTTAAAGTCTGATACATTCACAACTAAGCTAAAGTAAACCAAGTGTGAAATCTTCTTTATGCAAAAAAAGTGTCAGCATTTGTCCTCGAGGTGTAACTGGCACTAAAAGAGAGAAATGTGTAAGAAAAATGAGGGAAATATTTAATGGAACCCATGGCTGCAGCAGAATCCTGTGCCATGAAAGGAACAATTTTCTCTTTGGTGGAAATTCGTGATGTAAATACCCCAAAGTTCACCTGCATTTACTGCTGAATGTTGGAATATTTTTAATAGCTGAAAATACAAGGATAGGCCAAGTGCTCCTACAATCCTACAGGAAATGTCAGCAGAGAGACAGCAGCACACAGATAATTGAAGAAAACAAAAATGCTTAAAGCTGTTTAGTACAAGCCCAAAGTTACATTGAACTTCAGAATTTATTTTTTTCTCTCTGTCTCAGGATGATCCAAGTAGGTCATGCAAATCTTGGGGGCACTTTTCCCACACCATTTAATAGGAAGTGCCTGTTCTGTGAAGGATGGAGATAATCAGCCTGGAATAAGTTTTCTGTGCAGACTGAGATGTTAAATCAGAAGTTACACCACCGATGTTGGAGTTAAAGTTGTATCAGTGAAGCAATTAAATCACAATAATTACTGCAGTTGGGGTTTCCTGGAGTTTTCTCAGTGCTGACATGGCCAACACACCTGAAAGGGGCTTTAAATGTGGATTATCTCACCCTGCTTTGCACTTGTGTAGCACAGCTGTGGGTGCTGAGCTGGCCATGCTGGGATCTCCCTAGGGATAAAAAGGAGATGGGAAACAGGCAGGTGAGTTATGGCCACTTCCAAAAAATTCTGACGTCTCTTTGTCACGTTTGTGGCAAAATGCTCATTCCTTAAATTAAGTTGTTCCTGAAAAAAAAAAAAAAATTACTTTGTAAGACTTTTCTTGGGTTTCTTTCAGTCTGAAAAAGAAGGTTTGTAGGATAAATTTGCCCCCATGTGCTCAACTAGATCGCTCCCACAGTGCACGACGTGGCACTCTGCGTGCTGAAGGCACAAAACTGATTTTTCCACAACTTCTTTTTCAAACTGGATTTTTTTCCACCAAAAATATGAAAAAATGCTATTTTAAACTGATGTTTCCACATGTCCCATTTTAAACTGGATTCGTTCACCAAAACAAAATGCCGAAATTCTTTTATTTTAAAATGGTTTTTCCACAACTTCCATTTTAAAGTGGATTTTCTACCAAAAATAAGGCCAAGAAAAAAATTTTATTTTAAATTGATTTTTCCATAGCTTTTATTTTAAACTGGCTTTTCCCACAAAAAATACTGGAAAAAAATCTATTTCAAACTGATTTTTCCACAACTTCTTTTTCAGACTGGATTTTTCCACCAAAAACATGCCCAAAAAAATTATTTTAAACTGTTTTTTCCCACAACTCCCATTTTAAACTGGATTTGTCCACCAAAAACATGCAAAATTTTTTTTTTATTTTAAAATGGTTTTTCCACAACTTCCATTTTAAAGTGGATTTTCTACCAAAAATAAGGCCAAGAAAAAAATTTTATTTTAAATTGATTTTTCCATAGCTTTTATTTTAAACTGGCTTTTCCCACAAAAAATACTGGAAAAAAAAATCTATTTCAAATTGATTTTTCCACAACTTCTTTTTCAGACTGGATTTTTCCACCAAAAACATGCCCAAAAAAATTATTTTAAACTGTTTTTTCCCACAACTCCCATTTTAAACTGGATTTGTCCACCAAAAACATGCAATTTTTTTTTTATTTTAAACTTTTTTTTCCACAACTTCTATTTTAAACTGGCTTTTCCCACCAAAAATATGGGGGGGGGGGGGGGGGAGAAA